>NC_143039.1:68873614-69173614 GCF_057628025.1 Oncorhynchus mykiss | reverse complement strand
TGCCAAATGGAGGGTGGGGGAGAGCTTTGTATGTAAAACACATGCAGTCGTTTTAATAAAATGTTTATATCATCACTGTATGTCTAATACATCACTGTGTGTTTATTTAATGAAAATAACTCCAAATACAGTATATTGTTTATATTTGTCATGCCCTGACCTTAGTTCCTTTTTTATGTCTCTATTTTGGTTTGGTCGGGGTGTGAGTTGGGGTGGGCATTCTGTTGTTTTTCTATGTTTCTTTTCTATGCATTTGGCCTGGTATGGTTCCCAATCAGAGGCAGCTGTCTATCGTTGTCTCTGATTGAGAACCATACTTAGGTAGCCTTTTCCCACCTGGTGTTTGTGGGTAGTTGTTTCCTGTTTTGTGTTCTGTCACCTTTCAGGACTGTTTCGATTTTCATTGTTTCACTTGGTTATTTTGTATTTCGTGTTCAGTGATATTAAATTAACATGGACACTTACCACGCTGCGTTTTGGTCCGATCTTTCCTGTTCCTCAGATGAAGAAGATCGTTACAATATTTTATTTCCACGAGCCTCCTTTTGCCATCGAAACACTTGTGTGGGCGTGTTGATACAAATCTAAATATATTTACATACACAGCTCTGATTGGAGGATAGGATCATCTAGATTCTACCTTACCTTGCCTACCCCTTCAAAGTAGGAGGACATTTATACAAATAGAAGATGACTGGTTATCGGTCAGAATAATCCAATCAGACTGTGATGTCATGCTGTTGGCCAAAAACTCCATCCCACCAGAAAATAATGAAATTCTAGTTGTTATTTTTTTGAAAACTCTTACACTAAAAGGAAATTAAGATTATTTTCAATATTCCAGAGTGTTATTTGAATCTCAAAGTGTGAAAAAGATACAGGATATTCACATTTTTGACTGCACTGCCCTTTAAATGAAAAATACAACTCTAATATATCTTGATAGGGTAATAATTCCCTGCCACCCCCCTTAGTTAATACATGTTAGAATAACCTTTGGCAGTGATTACAGCTGTGAATCTTTTGGGGTGTCTCTAAGAGCTTTAAACACCTGGATTATGCAATATTTGCACATTAATCTTTAAACAATTCTTCAATCTCTGTAAAGATGTTTGTTGATCATTGGTAGACAGCCATTTTCAAGACTTACCATAGACCTTCAAGCAGATTTAGTAGCTAGGCCACTCAAGGACATTCAATGTCATCTTGGTGAGCAGCTCCAGTGTAGATTTGTGTTTAAGTTTAATGTCCTGCTGATAGGTGAATTCGCCACCCTGTGTCTGGTGGTTTCCTCAAGGATTTTGCCTGTGCTTAGCTCCATTCCATTTATTTGTATCCTGTTGCCGATGACAAGCATACTGTACTCATAACATGATGTAGCCACCACTATGCTTGAAAATATGAAGAGTGGTACTCAGTGATGTGTTGTGTTGGATTTGCCCCAAACATAACACCTTGTAATCAGGACAAAATAGTTTTGCCACATTTTTCACAGTATTACTTTAGCGTCTGAATATTTTGATAATGTACAGGCTTCAATCTTTTCACTCTGTCGGTTAGTATTATGGAGTAACTACAATGTTGCTGATCCATTCTCAGTTTTCTACTAAAATCACCATTGGCATCATGGGGAAATCCATGAGCGGTTTCCTTCCTCTCCTGCAACTAAGTTAGGGTCTGCTTTTTTATTTGTTTTACCCATTGACCAATCGGTTCTCTACTTTACGAGGCATTGGAAAACGTCCCTGGTCTTTGTTGTTGAAACTGTGCTTTAAATTCACTACTCGACTGAAGGACCTTACAGACGCTTAGAAAAATACAACCCAATCGGCAAAAAAATAAATCACCCTATTACATGTATAGCGCATTACTTTTGACTAGAGCCCTATTCACCCTGGTCAAAAGTAGTGCACTACATAGGGAAAAGGGTGCAATTAGGGACATAGTCAAATGATCCTGGCCAGATCATGGGATGCTTTTGACACTTGATTCGAGAGGATCTAGAATTGGCACGAGACAAGCTGTGATTTGGAACCGCTTCACTGTTGACATAAAAAGTATGGCTGCCATCATTTCTCTCTGTCCTCTGCAATGCTGAGCTCATTTATTAACCAAAGCTCAGTGTCAGATTTAAGCTCCTCATTGGATACATGTCAAATTACCCTGGCACTGACAAGTGGATAAATAACAAGTTGATAGCACTTTGTTTGAATTTCAGAGCTCATTTTTGGATCTGACTGACTGACTTCTGGATAAAAAATTTAGCACAAACTTCAGTTTGAATCCTGTCCAGTTCCTCCCTGCTGTAACAATGTGTGGGAAGTCGGGAAGCACATTCAGGGAGTGAGTGTATTAATAAATAAACGCAACATAATACAAAAGAAACACTAACAGCACACAGACAAGAAACAGAAACAATGACGCCTGGGGAAGGAACAAAAGGGAGTGACATATATAGGGTAGGTAATCAAGGAGGTGATGGAGTCCAGGTGAGTCTGATGAAGCGTAGGTGCGCGTAATGATGGTGACAGTTGTGCGACATAACGAGCAGCCTGGTGACCTAGAGGCCGGAGAGGGAGCACACGTGACAGTACCCCCTCCCCGGCACTCGCAGGACGCTGACCGAAATGATGATCCCAGGGATCAGGAGTGGACCGGTCACCTCTGCTGAGGCACGGGCAACCTGTCAGTCCGGCTGAGATGCAGGAAAATGGCGACCTAGAGCGCCGGAAGAGGGACCAAAGGGAATGACATAAACTCAGCAAAAAAAGAAACGCCCCTTTTCCAGGACCTTGTCTTTCAAAATTCGTAAAATCCAAATAACTTCACAGATCTTCATTGTAAAGGGTTTAAATACTGTTTCCAATTCTTGTTCAATGACCCATAAACAATTAATGAAAATGCACCCGTGGAACGGTCATTAAGACACTAACAGCTTACAGACGGTAGGCAATTAAGGTCACAGTTTTGAAAACTTAGGACACTAAAGAGGCCTTTCTACTGACTCTAAAAAACACCAAAAGAAAGATGCCCAGGGTCCCTGCTCATCTGCGTGAACGTGCCTTAGGCATGCTGCAAGGAGGCATGAGGACTGCATATGTGGCCAGGGCAATAAATTGCAATGTCCGTACTGTGAGATGCCGAAGACAGTGCTACAGGGAGACAGGACGGACAGCTGATTGTCCTCGCAGTGGCAGACCACGTGTAACAACACCTGCACAGGATCGGTACATCCGAACATCACACCTGCGGGACAGGTACAGGATGGCAACAACAACTGCCTGAGTTACACCAGGAACGCACAATCCCTCCATCAGTGCTCAGACTGTCCGCAATGGGCTGAGAGAGGCTGGACTGAGGGCTTGTAGGCCTGTTGTATGGCAGGTCCTTTCCAGACATCACCGGCAACAACGTCGCCTATGGGCACAAACCCACCGTCGCTGGACTGGCAAAAAGTGCTCTTCACTGACGAGTCACGGTTTTGTCTCACCAGGGGTTGGATTCGCGTTTATCGTCGAAGGAATGAGCGTTACACCGAGGCCTGTACTCTGGAGTGGGATCGATTTGGAGGTGGAGGGTCCGTCGTGTTCTGGGGCAGTGTGTCACAGCATCATCGGACTGAGCCTGTTGTCATTGCAGGCAATCTCAACAATGTGCTTTACAGGGAAGATATCCTCCTCCCTCATATGGTACCCTTCCTGCATTATCATCCTGACATGACCCACCAGCATGACAATACCACCAGCCATACTGCTTGTTCTGTGCGTGATTTCCTGCAAGACAGGAATGTCAGTGTTCTGCCATGGACAGCGAAGAGCCCGGATCGCAATCCCATTGAGCACGTCTGAGACCTGTTGGATCGGAGGGTGAGGTCTAGGGTCATTCCCCCCCAGAAATCTCCGGGAACTTGCAGATGCCTTGGTGGAAGAGTGGGGTAACATCTCACAGCAAGAACTGACAAATCTGGTGCACTCCATGAGGAGGAGATGCACTGCAGTACTTAATGCATATGTCACATGTCTGTGGAACTTGTTCAGATTTTGTCTCAGTTGTTGAATCTTGTTATGTTCATACAAATATTTACACATGTTAAGTTTGCTGAAAATAAACTCAGTTGAAAGGGAGAGGACGTTACTTTTTTTTGCTGAGTTTACATAGGACAGGTAATCAAGTAGGTGATGGAGTCCAGGTGAGTCTGATGACACGCAGATGCACATAACAATAGTGACAGGTGTGTGCCATAACAAGCAGCCTGGTGACCTTGAGGCCGGAGAGGGAGCACACGCGACACCTGCAATACAAACTCCAACCAGCCTTGTCCTTTCTCTGTTGGGTTGAATGCCAGGCTCAAACATGTATCACAGACTCAAGTGCTGAGCCAGAGTGTTTGCTGTGTGGGAGAGAAGCCTGGCGCTGAGCCAGAGTGTTTGCAGTGTGGGAGAGAAACCTGCTTCTAAGCTGATCTTCCTGTCTGGGTTGGCGCCCCCCCTTGGGTTGTGCCGTGGCGGAGCTCTTTGTGGGCTATACTCAGCCTTGTCTCAGGATGGTAAGTTGGTGGTTGAAGATATCCCTCTAGTGGTGTGGGGGCTGTGCTTTGGCAAAGTGGGTGGGGTTATATCCTTCCTGTTTGGCCCTGTCCGGGGGTGTCCTCGGATGGGGCCACAGTGTCTCCTAACCCCTCCTGTCTCAGCCTCCAGTATTTATGCTGCAGTAGTTTATGTGTTGGGGGGCTGGGGTCAGTTTGTTATACCTGGAGTACTTCTCCTGTCCTATTCGGTGTCTTGTGTGAATTTAAGTGTGCTCTCTCTAATTCTCTCTTTCTTTCTCTCTCTCGGAGGACCTGAGCCCTAGGACCATGCCTCAGGACTACCTGACATGATGACTCCTTGCTGTCCCCAGTCCACCTGGCCGTGCTGCTGCTCCAGTTTCAACTGTTCTGCCTTATTATTATTGGACCATGCTGGTCATTTATGAACATTTGAACATCTTGGCCATATTCTGTTATAATCTTCACCCGGCACAGCCAGAAGAGGACTGGCCACCCCACATAGCCTGGTTCCTCTCTAGGTTTCTTCCTAGGTTTTGGCCTTTCTAGGGAGTTTTTCCTAGCCACCGTGCTTCTACACCTGCATTGCTTGCTGTTTGGGGTTTTAGGCTGGGTTTCTGTACAGCACTTTGAGATATCAGATGATGTACGAAGGGCGATATAAATAAATTTGATGATTTAAGCCTCTGATAACCAGACAGGGTTTATTCTTCTTAGGAAAGGGGTGGATGAGATGAAGAGGAGTGTGTGTGTGTGTGTGTGTGTGTGTGTGTGTGTGTGTGTGTGTGTGTGATAGCTAAAACAGCTTCCACCACAGGCCAGGGATCTTCTCCGCTCTCCTTCTCCTCCAAGAATTAATAGACTCTGCTGTCAAACCAGACACCAGTCTTTATGAAGCCTACTTTTCTTTGTTCGTGTCACACCCTGGCCATAGAGAGGCTTTTTATGCTCTATTTTGGTTAGGCCAGGGTGTGACTAGGGTGGGCATTCTATGTTCTTTTTTCTATGTTTTTGTACTTCTTTGTTTTTGGCCGGGTATGGTTCTCAATCAGGGACAGCTGTCTGTCGTTGTCTCTGATTGAGAACCATACTTAGTTTGTCTCTGTGGTTTTGGCAGGAGAGAGGCGACACGGACTAGAGGTCTTCACAAGTCCAAATAGTTGGACCTGTTCCAACCTTTCCCACCCGGACCCGGTATGCATTCAGTGCCATCAGAAAGTATTCACACCTCTTGATTTTTGCCACATTTTGTTGTGTTACAAAGTGGGATTGAAATGTATTTTATTTTAAAAAGTGTCTATCATCTACACAAAATACACTGTAATGTCAAAGTGGAAGAATTTTAAGGAAAGTAAAACACTAATATATTTTGATTAGATAAGAATTCAATCTCTTGAGTCAATACATGTTAGAATCACATTTCTTGGTAAGTCTAAGGCCTTTGCACACCTGGATTGTACAATATTTGCCCATTATTCTTTAAAACATTATTGAAGCTCTGTCAAGTTGGTTGTTGATCATTTATAGACAACCATTTTTAGGTCTTATATTTAAGTAGAGTTACAGTACCAGTCAAAAGCTTGGACACACATACTCATTCCAGTTTTTTTATTTTTTATTCTTACTATTTTCTACATTGTAGAATAATAGTGAAGACATCAAAACCATGAAATAACACATATGGAATCATGTAGTTGCCAAAAAAGTGTTAAACAAATCCTAATACATTTTACTTTCTTGACAACATTGCACCCTCTTGGCATTCTCTCAACCAGCTTCACCGGGAATGCTTTTCCAACAGTCTTGAAGGAGTTCCCACATACGCTGAACACTTGTTGGCTGCTTTTCCTTCCCTCTACAGTCCAACTCATCCCAAACCATCTCAATTGGGTTGAGGCCAGGTCATCTGATGCAGCACTCCATCACTCTCCTTCTTGGTCAAATAGCCCTTACACCGCCTGGAGGTGTGTTAGGTCTTTGTCCTTTTGAAAAACGAATGATAGTCCCACTAAGCGCAAACCAGATGGGATGGCATATTGCTGCAGAATGCTGTGGTAGCCATGCTGGTTAAGTGTGTCTTAACCTCCTCCTCCATGCCTCACGGTTGGGAACCACACATGCGGAGATCTTCTGTTCACCAACTCTGTGTCTCACAAAGACAAGGCGATTGGAACCAAAAGTATCAAATTTCGAATCATCAGACAAAGGACAGACTTCCACCGGTCTAATGGCATTGCTCATGTTTCTTGGCCCAAGTAAGTCTATTCTTCTTAGTGGTGTCCTTTAGTACTGGTTTCTTTGCAGCAATTTGACGATAAAGGCCTGATTCATGGAGTCTACTCTGAACAGTTGATGTTGAGATGTGTCTGTTACTTGAACTCTGTGAAGCATTTATTTGGGCTTATCCTCTGCAGAAGAGGTAACTCTGGGTCTTTTTTTTCCTGTGGCGGTCCACATGAGAGCCAGTTTAATCATAGCACTTGATGGTTTTTGTGACTGCACTTGAAGAAACTTTCAAAGTTCTTTACATTTTCCAGATTGACTGACCTTCATGATTTAAACTAATGATGGACTGTCTGTCACGACTTCCGCCGAAGTTGGTGCCTCTCCTTGTTCGGGCGGCGTTCGGCGGTCGTTGTCACCAGCTTTCTAGCTGCCACCGATCCACATTTCTTTTTCCATTTGTTATGTCTTGGTTCCCATTACGTTATTATTATTTCCCTATTTAACCCTCTGGTTCTCATTATGTTTTGTGCGTGATTGTTCCTGTTTTGTGTGAGTCTTGTGTGTTAGGGTTTGGTATCCCTATGTGGATTTATTGTACTGTTTATTTTTTCCAGAGTAAAGTACGTTATTTTTTATTTTTTTATTTTTTTAGTTCTGTTTCCTGCGCTTGACTCCGTCCTTACCTATACACCACTGACACTGACGCTGACACTGTCATTTCTCTTTGCTTATTTGAGCTGTTTCTGCCATAATATGGACTTGGTATTTTACCAAATCGGGCTATCTTAAGTATACCACCCCTACCTTGTCACAACACTGTTTTCAGTATCCTCCTATCACAGCCATTAAACTGAAATCGCCATTGGCCTCATGATGAAATCCCTGAGTGGTTTCCTTCCTCTCCAGCAACTGAGTTAGGAAGTAAGCCTGTGTCTTTGTAGTGACTGGGTGTATTGATACACCATCCACCATCCCAAGAAGACTCAATCGCTGCCAAAGGTGCTTCAACAAAGTACTGAGTAAATGGTCTGAACACTTATGTAAATGTGATTTTTCAGTTATTTGTTTTTTTAATAAATTTGCAAAAAATTCTCAAAACAAATTTTTGTCTGTCATTATGGGGTATTATGGCCTATAGCACTGGCAAAGTCAACAACAGCTATTGTTTCAATTCAACCCAGAACAAATTAAAATAATTGACAAGCTCTGGTTGATTTAAAATGTAACGATATTTAGTGATACTGAATTGTGTTTGGTTGTCAACACAACCAAATATCAACATTTGAAGGAGATTACAGTATCTGCTTCTTGGATAGTTCCATCTGTACCACTGACTTAGTCTGACTTTATTTCCAGTTTGTCTACAAATAAAAAGTTTAAAATCTCACCCAAAAATCTAAGTTAAAGAACAAAAATAAATCATATAAAACATTATTTAATGTTCATTTAAAGTTTGATCTGATTTAGTCCTATTCTTTAACCTTGATTTTTGGTTGAGTTAGAGAATCCAACAAATAAATGATTTATTTGCTTAAAGAAAAGTGAATTAAAGTCAGAAGTCAGTGGTACAGATGAACCTATCAAAGCACTCGATACATCTTCCTTAACTCTAGATACATCTCCTTGTTTGTGTTGTCAACCAAACACAATTCAAAATTACTTTTTTAATAGTTAAGGCTATTGTCGTGTCTTTACTATCTTTTAATTGAAGACTTAGTTTTTATCAAAGATTCTCTGTAATTAGTTATTACGCGATCAAACTGATTAATCATGTAACTGTAATTAACTAGGAAGTAGGGGCACCAAAGAAAATATTCAGATTACAAAGTTATAATTTCCTAATATAACTTTTCAGATATTTTATATCTGATCAATTAGTCTTCGAATTAATGAATTATTTACTTTACCTCACGTTAGTCTCATTCCAAACGTCGTACATTTTTGGTTATCTACACGAACCCAGTCTTCACTATGAGTCATCCATACATCAATTGTCTTAAATCATTTATTTATTACTAACTAAGTAATTCACAGAAATGCATAAACAAACAAACAAAGTAAAAATGGTTACAAGAAATGATAGGGGACTGTGCCCTAGTGGGCTAAACCGGCATGGCGGCTTGTTGTACAAAAGGGAAGTGGGGGTCGACTGAGAAGACAACAGACAGTTGATAATTATAACAATTGAAATGCTAATCTTTTGCACATTTTGCTCACTCATTCGGGAACAATTGCAATCAATATATATATTTACGCTCAGTGTGTCATCTTGATCGCTGTTGAAATGTTAGTCTCTGGAGAGTTTCCGTCCTCTCTCTCTCTCTCTCTCTCTCTCTCTCTCTCTCTCTCTCTCCTCTCTCACTCTCTCTCTCTCTCGTGGTTAGGATGGATTGTTCAGAGTGACATTCACGTAATAGAATGCACGTTTCGGCGGTTGTCGTTCTTCGCGTTCAATGATACCGAATTCCTAGCTGCAGACTAGTAATTAATATCAAAGACTTGTTCTTATTCTGTCGGTATTGATAGTCTAAGAGTTTAAACAGTCCAAAATCACATTACACAATTTTACAAACAGTATCATCCTCACTCATTCATCTTATACAACAATTAGATGTAAACCTCATATCTGGGGCTATTATATAAACAGTGTTATGGTAATGTGGCCGCACCGTCTCCCTTGAGCCTCACCAAAATGTAACAAACTGACCAGTTCGTAGCTGGATTCTTCACCGATCTTTTACACATTTTATACATAAATGTTGTTCGGACCTCAAGTTCTGAGGTGGAAGAAATTCCTTTGTTCTCTATGAAACTCTGTCTCTATACTGTGTGGCCATGAGGCAGGGTCTTCCCTAGGAATTTACGACCTCACTGACCACAGCAGCCTGGTTGTAGGAGCAGAGAGGGGGTACCCAAAGAGCGCAACGTCATGACACTATCTTACAAACTATTGTAACATTCAAGCTTAAAATGAGTAAATCATTCATGGCCACAATGAGGTTACTGTAACTATTCTTCTTATGTAATCATATAAAGCGTGCTTGTTCAAGATAGCATGTATAGGTCATCGCAAGTGTGTGGAGATTTTCACAATTGCTGCAATAATCTGCGCAGATCACTTGCACCATGTACTTTAATGTAATCTCAACTGCAATCCAGGTCATTTGGTTCTGCTATTAGATGAAGGACAGTGATAACACATTAGTATTGTATAAATAAACTAAATATCTGACATTGTATTCCAATTTGAACTTTGCTGTGCTTTTAAATGTTTGAATCTGGTTGTGTCTGGTTGAACTCATAGTGATAACACATTGGAAATTCAACTACATTTTGGCTGTCTTTTGGGAGGATGAATATCGGTTGTAATCTCATTGATCAACATCTCAACCAAATATTACTAAATGATCCACTTTGAAATGACGTGGTGTGACTGTGGCCTATTGCAGCTGTGATGACTAATGATTGACCAACAACAACCCACTGGGCACAGACGTCAGTTCAACATCTAGTTCTGATTTACATTTGTTTGAGTTTTCAACTAACGTGAATTCAAAGTGAAATCCCAAAATAATTTCACCATGTCATCGATTTAGATATAAAGTTGGGTAAAAAAAGAAATACGAAAATGCCCGTACGTACGTTGATCATTTTTTACAAATCCAAACAGTTTTCCACGTTGATTCAACGTCATCACATTGATTTTCTTGGTTGAAATGACGTGGAAACAACGTTGATTCAGTTTTTTGCCAAGTGGAAAGCTACACGCGCCATGCTCCACTCTCGTGAAATGCAGCAGCATAAATGATCAAATGTCTCTCTCTCTCTACTGCAGCAGTCACATTCGGATCTCTACGGCCCTTCCGGACAAGTCAGTTAAAATTACACATACCCGGGACCCGATCCGGGACCCGAGTTGGTCCGGATCCAGAATTCTAAATAATGTCACGGGTTTGGGTCGGATCTGAATGATTGTTACAATCATTCAGATCCGACCCAAACCCGTGACATTATTTAGAATTCTGGATCCGGACCAACTCGGGTCCCGGATCGGGTCTCGGGTATTCAGGTTCACGTGGATCCGTGAAGACCTCTATCATGGACACAAACGCAGTGATTTAGGATGCTGCCAGGTCTATAAAAGCAGAGCTGTCTTCCTACGGCCCAACAAAAGACCATCGCCTTTCAGGCCCTCTGTGTGTGTGGGGGATCTCTGTGAGGTGTATTTGTTTCAGCTTCACCAATCACCTTGGTTGTTTAATAGCCTAACGTAGTGTCAGCTCAACATAAGCCAGATAACAACCAAGGGAATACAGAGTCACTAATCCTTGAACGTTGTGTAGTCTTCTTTAATATGGCCGTACAAATACTACACCCATATAATGCTTCTCAAACAGGAAGGTAAAAAAAAAAACTGACAAATGAATCCAGTTGAAAGTGTTTGATCACAACCATAACACACAGGCTACTGTGTACATCAAGTCATGCCTAGCCCTCTAATGGTATGCATTCATTCCCCAGGAGAGTTACCCCAGCTGACCCTCTATCCTCTATATGGACCCAGCCTAAGAGCATGTGTGTATTTGTGTGTTTCAAAGTTTGTCAAGTGTACAGGATACAGCAGGTGTACTAAACTGCACTGTACTGTATATTTGTGTGCACTGTAACCTAAAACTGTAATTTATATTGATATTTGAGGTTTTATCAACGCTTAAATACTATGAAACGTTTCACTGCAGAATACTGCAGTATGGGCGGAGAAATAATTGCTACATTTCAAATGTTACTATAATTCCACCCCACAGAATACAGTACCGTACCATATTTTTGGAGCGCCAAAAACCCTTTGACCACTATAGTGGGCGCATGGTATTGTGATTTCTGGGTCATTAACATATTTTGAGGCGTGCCTTGTAAGAGGCTATATTTGTTGCACCCGTGAGAGAGAATGCTGTGGCAATTGAACTCATATGTGGTTATAGTTTCCTATCAATTTAAAATGTTTTGAGGATAGATTGGAGTGGCAGCAGGTCTTGATGGTTGAGCATTTGTTCATGTTCTTTTGTTCTGTTTTGCCCTGTATTTGCTGCCGGTTTAGAAGCCTTTGTTAAGGCCTCTAAAAGTGTAAGTGACATAAAACACAAAATATTCATTAATATGCTGTAATGCGTAAACAACTTACCTAACAGCCAACATGCTTGAACCACTCCCTTGTAATTACAGTAAAATACTGTTACCCCTTTTAAAGTTACTGTCAAATTCACGGCAACGCCTTTGGGGTATGTGTGTGTGCGTGTGTGTGTGTGTGTGTGTGTGTGTGTGTGTGTGTGTGTGTGTGTGTGTGTGTGTGTGTAAATAGTAATGGTCTATGGTAAGTTGTGTGATTAATGTTAATGATGCATCTATTAAAAACCCCTAGTCGACTCGCCTCCACAATCACCCGACCTCAACCCAATTGAGATGGTTTGGGATGAGTTGGAGGAAAAGCAGGCAACAAGTGTTCAGCAAATGTGGGAATTCCTTCAAAAAATGTTAGAAAAGCGTTCCTCATGAAGCTGGTTGAGAGAATGTCAAGAGTGTGCAAAGTTATCCTCAAGGTAAGGGTGGCTACTTAGAGGAATCTCAAATATAACATATTTTGGTTACTACATGAGTCCATATGTGTTATTTCATAGTTTGATGTCTTCACTATTGTTCTACAATGAAGAAAATAGTAAAAAAAATAAAAATAAGAAAAACCCTTGCATGAGTAGGTGTGTCAACTTTTGACTGGGACTGTATACATATTTTATATGTATCTACAGGGGTACGAATATTCCAAATCAAATAGCTAAATGATCCATGGTATGACCACCTTAAAACAATTACATATGTTAGCTTAGTAGAACCCCGTTCCCCTCCCCCCAAAGGCTTAGACTGTTCGGGGTTAAGTAACAGCCACAAGTGAATGTGGTACATTTGATGCCCTGTTGTTTTGGATTTTTGTGCACACATCCATACCTTACAAATGGGATGAAAGCATTTAAGATGTCCCATCTTTTCCTATCTCCTGGCTCTGTTTTTAAGGAATGTCAGTGGTTGAAGTGGAGCATGGCTGACTGGGATTTTCTCAAAGTGAGCTCATGAACAGAATTTAAGAGTTGAGGTCATTCCCTCGCAGACTGTAAATAACAGGGGAGCTCAGACGAGATGAGCGAGTGGTCCAAAACTGTGGCTAATGACAAGATACTTAGTCAGAGCTAGAGGAGCATCAATCTGAACTGGGGTCAGACCTATCCAGATTCCAGAAACAGAATGCATCTGGCTGCTGAAAGGCTGATTTATAGCTTAGTGTGCTGAGTACAAATTGTCCTGGTCACAGCCAAATCCTCTTCGTTCCAATTCTCTGGCATTTCTTTTCCCCGTACCAAGAGTGTGCGCTGGTACACTTCTTCCCAAGCGTTTAAAAACACTGGATTGGTGTAAGAAGGGGCTGGATGAAGAATAGTAAGAGGAGTTTCCAGCATATTTCCTATACCAGTCATTTCCTGTTAAATCATGAAGTGAAGGGAATAAGTGTGGACTTACTTGGGAAGAAAGAACAGAGAATTGGGACACAGGGATGTAGGCTGATAGTTCTAAAGTTGAAAGGGGGAGTGGTCAGTGAGCCTCTGACTCTGAACTCAATGGACCTAGATGACAGGGGTGAAATTTAAAGTTTAGGACATCATTCTGGAGTTTTAGGAATGTGAGAGAGACGCTCCACGTATTTAATTGAGATTGAAATCAGTGGAATAGCCGATCAAAACAAGTTTTTTTCTTGTGCTTGGAATAGAGAAAGGTGAGGATAATAATAATTTCCACACCTAAGCTGAGACTGACAAACATTTTCCAGTACCTTTAGCCTGATAAATATAAACATGTTCATCCATTCCCCGACGTCTCGGATGTTAAACTCTGTTTTGATATGCATGGGGCCTGCAATACAGATGGTCAAATGTCAGAAGAAGGGATAAACGCCAGAGGAGGAGGGAACCTTCACATTAATCTCCCCACAATGCCCTGCTTTCTCCTGTGTCATGACTCTCCTGTGAAGATCTGAAGGATCAGTTTATAGTGGGTCCGCTCTACAGTACACTCTCTCTCGGAGGGTGGGAGAGCGGGAAGTCGGCTGTTTTATGACAGTTGTAAATGCCAAAACACCTTTCCCCACTCTGCCAAAATGAAAGTTGAGAATCCCTTTGTTACCACAGAGAAAGACTTTGCAGTACGGTAACGTTATAAGGTTGAATAATTGAACAGTATTTCTGTATTCCAAGCAGTTGGAGTGGTCCGTGGACACTTAATGAACAGTCATGTCGAGTTTGTTTCATTTGGTGACCTCGGGAAGGACAGGAGACAAACATTACTCTTGCTTTGTTTGTATACACTTCTCAATTATGAGGTTTGCATCTGAATGTTGGATAAAATAAATGATTGAGTATGTGATCTTAGCCTTCTAAATGAGAGTATGTGTTTTCATATAAAGTTTTAACTAGTCATATAAAGTTTTAACTAGTTACATCGGCGCCATGGAACGCCCCCTTTTCTACTAAAAGTATAAAACCCACTTCCGACAGAATTTACATTAGACCAAAACATGCCGGGTGATGCTGGTGTGTGAAGTGGTTCAAATTACAACTCTACCAAAGGACAAGACCAGAAAAAATGGAAGCTGACACTACATGTTGAAATGGTTGGCAAATCTGTCAGAGGACAAGACCAGAGAATGTGGAGATCATTCCCACGTTGAAATGGCTCAGAAATCTACAAACTAAAGAACAATTATTCAGGCTGCTGCTGTTTAAGTACTTTTGTCTGGTAAACGCAACTGGTCAAATGACCGAATGACGTATTCATTATAAAAAGCTACAAGTTCGAAAGACTTTGATCTCTGGTGGACAAACCAGAGACTTTCTGTTGACAATCTATCCAGCAGATGGACAGGCGATCGTAGAGAGGGACAACAAAGGCATACAGAGGGACAACAAAGGCATACACTCACAAACGTGTGAGCAGTCGTGTAATGGGTGCGTGCTGGTGGCAGGGAAGTCAGGTGCAGGAGAACGAACTTGGTATAAATGGAGTTGTGTAAGGGGTGTGTGCTGGTGGCAGGAAGTCAGGTGCAGGAGAACGAACTTGGTATAAATGGAGTTGTGTAATGGGTGCGTGCTGGTGGCAGGGAAGTCAGGTGCAGGAGAACGAACTTGGTATAAATGGAGTTGTGTAATGGGTGCGTGCTGGTGGCAGGAAGTCAGGTGCAGGAGAACGAACTTGGTAAAAATGGAGTTGTGTAAGGGGTGCGTGCTGGTGGCTTGGAAGTCAGGTGCAGGAGAACAAACTTGGTATAAATGGAGTTGTGTAATGGGTGCGTGCTGGTGGCAGGGAAGTCAGGAGCAGGAGAACGAACTTGGTATAAATGGAGTTGTGTAATGGGTGCGTGCTGGTGGCAGGGAAGTCAGGAGCAGGAGAACGAACTTGGTATAAATGGAGTTGTGTAATGGGTGCGTGCTGGTGGCAGGGAAGTCAGGTGCATGAGAACGAACTTGGTATAAATGGAGTTGTGTAATGGGTGCGTGCTGGTGGCAGGGAAGTCAGGTGCAGGAGAACGAACTTGGTATAAATGGAGTTGTGTAAGGGGTGCGTGCTGGTGGCAGGGAAGTCAGGTGCAGGAGAACAAACTTGGTATAAATGGAGTTGTGTAATGGGTACGTGCTGGTGGCAGGGAAGTCAGGTGCAGGAGAACGAACTTGGTATAAATGGAGTTGTGTAATGGGTGCGTGCTGGTGGCAGGAAGTCAGGTGCAGGAGAACGAACTTGGTATAAATGGAGTTGTGTAAGGGGTGCGTGCTGGTGGCAGGCAAGTCAGGTGCAGGAGAACGAACTTGGTATAAATGGAGTTGTGTAATGGGTGCGTGCTGGTGGCAGGCAAGTCAGGTGCAGGAGAACGAACTTGGTATAAATGGAGTTGTGTAATGGGTGCGTGCTGGTGGCAGGCAAGTCAGGTGTAGGAGAACGAACTTGGTATAAATGGAGTTGTGTAATGGGTGCGTGCTGGTGGCAGGAAGTCAGGTGCAGGAGAACGAACTTGGTATAAATGGAGTTGTGTAATAAGTGCTCACAAAACTCCAAAAACCATCATATACAAAATAATAAAAGTGGGTACAAAACCCGTGGCACACCAGAACATAACATGTTCATAACATACAATAAAACAATCACCGACAAGGACATGAGGGGAAACAGAGGGTGAAATACACAACATGTAATTGATGGGATTGGAACCAGGGGTGAAGGAAGACCAGACAAAACCAATGGAAAAAGGAAAAATGGATCAGCGATGGCTAGAAGGTCGGTGACGTCGACCGCCGAACAAGGAGAGGGACCGACTTCAGCGGGAGTCGTGACAGGTTGTTCATGTTCAAAGTATAAGTATTTCCATGAGTGTAGTATATGTACAGTGCCTTGCGAAAATATTCGGCCCCCTTGAACTTTGCGACCTTTTGCCACATTTCAGGCTTCAAACATAAAGATATAAAACTGTATTTTTGTTGTGAAGAATCAACAACAAGTGGGACACAATCATGAAGTGGAACGACATTTATTGGATATTTCTAACTTTTTTAACAAATCAAAAATTGAAAAATTGGGCATGCAAAATTATTCAGCCCCTTTACTTTCAGTGCAGCAAACTCTCTCCAGAAGTTCAGTCAGGATCTCTGAATGATCCAATGTTGACCTAAATGACTAATGATGATAAATACAATCCACCTGTGTGTAATCAAGTCTCCGTATAAATGCACCTGCACTGTGATAGTCTCAGAGGTCCATTAAAAGTGCAGAGAGCATCATGAAGAACAAGGAACACACCAGGCAGGTCCGAGATACTGTTGTGAAGAAGTTTAAAGCCGGATTTGGATACAAAAATATTTCCCAAGCTTTAAACATCCCAATGAGCACTGTGCAAGCGATAATATTGAAATGGAAGGAGTATCAGACCACTGCAAATCTACCAAGACCTGGCCGTCCCTCTAAACTTTCAGCTCATACAAGGAGAGGACTGATCAGAGATGCAGCCAAGAGGCCCATGATCACTCTGGATGAACTGCAGAGATCTACAGCTGAGGTGGGAGACTCTGTCCATAGGACAACAATCAGTCGTATATTGCACAAATCTGGCCTTTATGGAAGAGTGGCAAGAAGAAAGCCATTTCTTAAAGATATCCATAAAAAGTGTTGTTTAAAGTTTGCCACAAGCCACCTGGGAGACACACCAAACATGTGGAAGAAGGTGCTCTGGTCAGATGAAACCAAAATTGAACTTTTTGGCAACAATGCAAAACGTTATGTTTGGCGTAAAAGCAACACAGCTCATCACCCTGAACACACCATCCCCACTGTCAAACATGGTGGTGGCAGCATCATGGTTTGGGCCTGCTTTTCTTCAGCAGGGACAGGGAAGATGGTTAAAATTGATGGGAAGATGGATGGAGCCAAATACAGGACCATTCTGGAAGAAAACCTGATGGAGTCTGCAAAAGACCTGAGACTGGGACGGAGATTTGTCTTCCAACAAGACAATGATCCAAAACATAAAGCAAAATCTACAATGGAATGGTTCAAAAATAAACATATCCAGGTGTTAGAATGGCCAAGTCAAAGTCCAGACCTGAATCCAATCGAGAATCTGTGGAAAGAACTGAAAACTGCTGTTCACAAATGCTCTCCATCCAACCTCACTGAGCTCGAGCTGTTTTGCAAGGAGGAATGGGAAACATTTCAGTCTCTCGATGTGCAAAACTGATAGAGACATACCCCAAGCGACTTACAGCTGTAATCGCAGCAAAAGGTGGCGCTACAAAGTATTAACTTAAGGGGGCTGAATAATTTTGCACGCCCAATTTTTGTTGTTAAAAAAGTTTGAAATATCCAATAAATGTCGTTCCACTTCATGATTGTGTCCCACTTGTTGTTGATTCTTCACAACAAAAATACAGTTTTATATCTTTATGTTTGAAGCCTGAAATGTGGCAAAAGGTCGCAAAGTTCAATGGGGCCGAATACTTTCGCATGGCACTGTATGTGTGTCCACTCTGAGTTTCCCGCTCTTGAGCTGGCCCCACCCCTTTCCTTTGTCTACCAAGCCTTCATATCAGCTTAGCCCACTAGGGACTTTTCAGTGTGTCATGTCAGTAACCAATGTATAACTATTGTGTGTGTGTTTATGTAATTCTGTGATTGATTAGTTAGTCAGTAAATAAATATTTAAGCCAATTTGTACATTGCATGATTTATGTTAGGGTTCGTGCAGATATCCAACGGTTTGCGACGTTCAGGAATGAGATTGCAATTGGAATGAAGTTGCATGATTAGTTTAATCACGTAAGGCATAATTACACATAGAGAATTGATTTGAAAATAGTCTTCACATTTAATGATAGAAACGCTATGACACCTGCCTGTTGGATCCGTGACAGATTGTTCTCGCTTCTTCGACACTCTCTGACAGGAGCTTTAAATCCAGAGATACACCTCTGGTTCCCTGTCAGGTCACGCTCACTTTAGATCCACGCAGGGTTGGAAGGTAAAGTCCTGAGAAAATGATAAATAGAGTTCATACATAAGTGAGTGCCAGTCTGAGTGCCAGTCTGAGCGCCAGTCTGAGCGCCAGTCAAATTGTGCTATCATGCCAATACATGTCAAACATGATCTTTGGCTTGACAATGAGCAATGGTGTTGCCAAAAGCACAAACACATCTGGAACCAGGCTATAACTCAGTCCCTTATGCACTAGCCTCATGCAGTAGCCTCTAGCCTCATGCAGAAGCCTCTAGCCTCATGCAGTAGCCACTAGTCTCATGCAGTTGCCACTAGCCTCATGCAGTAGACACTAGCCTCATGCAGTAGCCACTAGCCTCTGGAATTACAGCCTGTGATGCAACTTCTGCTTTTGGAGGTTAACCTCCACCCAAAAACCTTATTTTGTTATTTGTTTCAATTGTCCATTTTTTATAAAGTCTGAGAATATTTTGCATGTCAGCAATCAAGTTTTTAAGATATATAACTTTCAAAATACAGAAATACAGCCAGTATGATGCAGGTACTTATAGTGAACCAGAGTGTAGTATTTTAGCTAATAGGGCAGTTCACTTCTTGAACCTTGAGAAGTTCACATCAGTATCCATCTATTGCCAGACCTGGCAAGTATAGACGTGTTTATGGTTACCAGAATAAATGCATTGTAAATTCAAGACTGAATGGTGAAGACATGTCATTGCTGCCATGGACCATTTCTCAGAAAAGTAATAAAGCAAAGATCTTCCTGGAATGTTTGCAGTTGAATAATTCTTGAATCTAGCCAGTGGAAACTTAGTTTGGAATGTTCCTTTCCTCTGCAGGCCTTAAGAGCTACACTGGTTATCCCAATGTACTTCTAAGAGAAGCACAAATTAGATTTCAAACCTATGGCATTTTTTTCTAAATCCCTATTTGCCCAATCTGTCAGTACATAACTAATCACATTTGTATGAAGACAATACGTGGTGTAAATTGAATGCACAATGACAACTTGAATTAATATCCATAAAAAGTGCATATATAATCTTTCAACTTGATCTAATTTACAGTTCTATTACACATCATTTACAGTGTAAAAACATAATGATTACAGGGCTGTACTGTACACCGTTACACTGAGTCTGTATCAGATACAGCTGCCGGCGGGCTGTGGGTTTTACATACACTAAACCATGGAGGCGGAGCTACTTTCACAGGGGCCCAGGAAAAACGAACAGCGTAAAAATAGAGAAACAGCCCTATAATGACCAGGTAATGTGTGTTGCCACAGTGATAAGAGATTGCATCTGTGCCGTTTAGGAGACTGGGCTGGTTCAGGCTGGCCACGCCACTTATTATGGTCTGGGGCTGGCATCGTAACCGTTCGTTACAGTACTCTCCTGGATATTAAGGCTGGCATTATCATCCACTGTGCTATTAGGAGAATGTGTGTGTGTGTGTGTGTGTGTGTGTGTGTGTGTGTCCATCTGCTTACACAGGTGCCTTGTTATACACTGTAATAACTGGTTCTACTCACAGACAGACAGCCATTAAGACAACTTTCACCAGCTGGACTGACTGACTGGCTGTCTGCACCTCTCAGCCTCTCAGGCTCATAGCTACTGTATCTGCAAGCTGTCAGCTTGTTTGCGAAATGGCTGTATAGAATACACGTGCGTCCTTGCCAAGTAGTTGTAACTGCATTCACAAATATAAATGAATGCGATGCAATGAATGTGAATGTCCCCTTGGATACCTCTGTTAAGCTCTGGTTTATAACAACGTCAGGCAGTGGTCATCATGTGACATAAGGGTTAGGTCTCATTGCTCTGCGTCAAGAGGAAATTGAACCAATGTGTGAATGAGTGGACCAAATGGACTGACACAATGCATATTGCACACTGACTCATTATGGTTAGTTAAAGCAGCATAGACGTCTGCCGCGTGTGAGTAGCCTACCACCGTCCTGCAGCCACAGAGAGACGGCTTTCTATAATGTGTTCTGGGTTCATTGTCTCTGGGTCAATTTGAACGATGACATAATTCCCCTGAGTAAGAGTTTCCACTGGGTCCAGAGGAGGGCTGCAGGACGTGACTATTATTGAGTCAGAGCCCAGTCACGCGATTGCAGAGATCTTGTATTTCAATTAGACCTGGGTTCAAATAGCACTTTTATGACTAATCCCATTGGTTCCAGTGTGTCAGGCAAGCTCCAACAAGCACAGATGAAGTATAACAAAGATTTAGGATACTATTTGCACCCAGGTCTAATTTGACTCAGTACCCCCTGTAGCCTCCCTTCACTCTTGAAAAGCCACAAGACGAGATGAAAACCATGGAGAATGTGTGACCTAGATTTCTCACGAAGCACAAAGACAAGGATCGTGGCCATAGATAATATACATTAGGCCCATGGTTGCATCAGTACCATAGCATCAGAACCACCCAGAATATAGACTTGAGCTAGGATCAAAGTGAAGCAGATTATATTATATTTATCATGGAGTCGATTTTGGAAAATGTAGAATTGGATAAAAACCATGCAAGATAGAAATCCTGGATCAGGACCATAGAACATACAGCATACTTCCTGGATCAGAGAGTGAAGCAGCTGTACAGACAGGTCAGGATACAGCTCGGGCCAGGTATAATATTGTCATAAAGTCTTTGATTCCCTGAACAACACCAACATCCTGCTGTACCATGGCTCTGGGGTGAAGTTTCCCCTAGGTACAGATCTAGGATCCGCTTCCCCTCCCCTAATCCCAAACTTAACCATTAGTGGGGGAAAAACCGACCCAAGATCAGCGTCTACTTCACCCTACACTCTACCAGGCATACGAGACCAGGGACTAAAAGTCCTATCCTGGACATCTTATTATAGTATTGAAACCCCATGATTTAGGGGTTTGCTAATACAGGGTCCCGCTACAGAAGGTCATTTCACTCAATTATATAAATGTATACAACGGGTGGGTCTAATCTTGAATGCTGATTGGTCAAAACCGCATTCCTGCAATGTCTATTCCACAAGTTACCACCGGATAAATCTATGATGTTAATATGCCTATTTACTCTGTTCCATCTGATTACGCAATCCAATGTCTCATCAGCCCAGCCAGGCAACTTAGAAACTTTCTCCACTATAAAAAGCATCTAGTCATTCTCTCACACTTCTTTTAGACTAACTAGTTTTCAACAGCAGAGATTTGTACAAACTTTTCTGTCTGTCTCGCCGACATTTACAACATTGTTTCAATATTCAAATTCGATCTCCAGCTGTCCCATAGTAATGAATGCGTCGGGAGTCTCAGCCAGTGGAAATCATGAATCAGCTGGTATATTTTTTATGGATATATACAAAGAAATGTCAATTGATAAAAGGTAAAATGAAACAAAGTGCAGCTAGTTTGCAGTCTTTCCAGCTTCAGTTTGAAGTGATTGTGTTAGCTGTGTTGTTGACTAGCTCCTCTGAACAGCAGTGTCCTGACAAGTGAGCACATTTTCTATGTCAGGTGAAATCGTGCCTCATTAGCTCCTTCTTATGGATGAATCCAAATAAATGTCACCAGAAAACAGCTTAAACAAAAGCAAATGCAGCTACTTTGTTGTTATTCTCGCTGCACTGTTTGACGTGACTGTAAGTTAGCCGTAGATGCCTAGCTAGCAAGCAAGAACGTTGAGAACATTTCCAGCCAGTATGGCGCAAACGTTTAGAACAAACGACTGGGTCACATCCATAGATACAGAACAAAAAGACTGAATGACTGGGTCGAGTCTCTGGCAACCGAACCAATAGAATGAACAACCAGCCGGCTTGGGTAGCAACCCTAGATTTGTGTTGGGACTATATCTTGTGGAAAGATGAAATAGCATGAATAAATGTAATCAAAAAAAAAAAAATAATGAAAATATGTCAATCATTACTTTAACATGTTGGTAAGCCGTTGTATGAAAGTGATAATGCCCGAGAAGCCGGTGTTTGGAGGATGTATTGGCACTAGTGTTGTTTGGCCCGAGACAAAGTCCTTTCTCAGTGCTGTTTTACCTCTCTTACCAAAATGACGCTGTTGAATTCAGTCAAAATTTGGTTGAAATGTTTATATTATTAAGAGTATAACAAATCACTAAGCAAATCGATTATTCAGGGTTTATTCAGCTGACATATTTGAAAAGCTTTGAGGAATGTGAGGATGGATCAGCAAGGGGGCGAGATAATGACTTGATGACTTCTACAGATGGACCTGCATCCCAAATGGCACCCTATTCCCTACATATTGCACTACTATCCTATAGGCCCTGATCAAAAGTAGTGGCCTAAATAGGGGATAGGGTAGCATTTGGGACGTAGACGGTGAGTCTTTGCCTGCCAGCGGGAGCACCAATATTGTATAGGAATGTAGGCTGCGACTGCGGTGGATGAGACATTTGATGAGATGTTTGAGGACGCCTGTTTGTAAAAGCAGACGTTATGGCATCATGGCATATAGCCTTGGTGCCTCAGAGTGACCTAAATACGAACAACCACATAGATTATAGTAACCAACAATATAGAATTGTGGTGGACTTGTTGAAGATGTTTTTGTAGAATTTGAAATGGGTCTTCTAAGCATTCCAACCGACACGTTTCTTGTTTGTGTTTAATCCTGTGGTAGTTGTTGGTCTGAATATGAAGATGGTGGCTCTTTTATCCTCTTATATTAAATATTAATTGGTGTAGACAAAGAAAAGCTCTCCAGTAGGTGTACCAAAAATATTCAAGGGCCATTTTCTCAAAAGTGGGGTTACAAGTTCATCAACTTTCAAAACAGAATTACTTTGCCATTGTTCCTCAACTGCAGTGTATGATATACAATGTTCTAGCTCTGAAACTTTTATCCAATGTAAAAAACACAATTTAAAATGTTCCTACATAATGTAAGATTGAATTGAGACTGTCGGTCACCTTTGAACACAACTCTTTAGTGCCAGGATGGAGCCAAAGCAGCACTAACTACCGGTCTGCAAGCACATGGAACTCTGCATTGTTTTTGGGGAAAAGAAGAACAAAGCTGAGAATGTCAAACTTCAAGGACTGATCTCTTTTCTTTTTTCTTCTCTTATGAATTGAATTTGTTTTTGGCAACAGACATATACAACAAAATGCACAATATGGACCCAAAGGATATCACTTGAAAGTATTCATTAAAATGCTTGTTTCCAAAGTGGTAGAGAGAACAGCTGGGAATATATATACGTGTCTTGATTAAGATTTTGAAAAGAGATGAAGTGACTATTTTAAAAAGGTTATTTTAGAAAAAGGGTTGGGCATGTTCACACTAAGTCCAATAACAAGGTAATGGGAACTTAGCTTTCTAGCCAACACTGACCAGAAGGCTGATGGTATCTGTATGCCTAAAGATCATCTACCTTCTTCAAAGTTCACCAGACATTTACCACGTGTCAATGAATAAATTCAAAGTATGACATCCATTTCTCAAGCCTGTCAAATGACCCATTTACAGAAAGAAATTTACTGAGAACGGGTCACATATACAATTGCTTTAACATCTGCTAGGCCTACTGCTTCATGACTGTTTGCTCTAGTCAATTCGTTTTGTGAAAGAATCTTCTTACTTTTTCTCCTGTTGTACGATATGTTCTTTAATAGACTTAATTTATTATCCCAAATTTATCAATACTACTGCACTGTGTACTCTTCTAGACCTTGGCCACACAGACACCCCTGAGATGCAAGAATGTGTTACGCATCAGTCTTCCTGCCAGAGAAACGGATCCAGAAAGCAAACATTCTGTTTACCAATATCTACGTATACAACATCGATAAAGTTTCAATATGTTGACAATTGAGTAGGGGTGTAACAAATGATATATGTGTATTCACTAGATGACTGATAGGGGGCGCTGTTCGGAAGTCCCCGTCCGCCATTTTGATACTCCTCCATAGGAAAAGCCTCCATTGGAATTTCATTGTCATGTTTCAAGAACAAAAATGCATGCATTTAAGTATTTCTTTATTGTAGCGGGGACCGCAACATAAGAACTCTATGAAAATGTCCTAAATGTTTTTACATTTTCAATTTTCACTGATAAATGATTGGCTTCTGTTAAGTTCATACAATACTAAAAATAAACTTCATTGTCAACTGCGTATATTTTCAGCAAACTTAACATGTGTAAATATTTGTTTGAATAACAAGATTCAACAACTGAGACATAAACTGAACAAGTTCCACAGACATGTGACTAACAGAAATGGAATAATGTGTCCCTGAACAAAGTGGGGGTCAAAATCAAAAGTAACAGTCAGTATCTGGTGTGTCCACCAGCTGCATTATGGACTGCCCCAGATTTGCCAGTTCTTGCTGTGAGATGTTACCTCACTCTTCCACCAAGGCACCTGCAAGTTCCCAAACATTTCTCAGATTCAACAGGTCCCAGACGTGCTCAATGGGATTGCGATCCAGGCTCTTCGCTGTCCATGGCAGAACACTGCCATCCCTGTCTTGCAGGAAATCACGCACAGAACAAGCAGTATGGCTGGTGGCATTGTCATGCTGGAGGGTCATGTCAGGATGAGCCTGCAGGAAGGGTACCACATGAGGGAGGAGGATGTCTTCCCTGTAACGCATGCCGTTGAGATTGCCTGCAATGACAACAAGCCCAGTCCGATGATGATGTGACACACCACCCCAGACCATGACGGACCCTCCACCTCCAAATCTATCAAGCTCCAGAGTACAGGCCTCGGTGTAACGCTCATTCCTTCGACGAGAAACGCAAATCCGACCATCTCCCCTGGTGAGACAAAACAGTGACACATCAGTGAAGAGCACTCTTTGCCAGTCCTGTCTGGTCCAGCGACGGTGGGTTTGTGCCCATAGGCGATGTTGTTGCCGGTGATGTCTGGTGAGGACCTGCCTTACAACAGGCCTACAAGCCCTCAGTCCAGCCTCTCTCAGCCCATTGCGGACAGTCTGAGCACTGATGGAGGGATTGTGCGTTCCTGGTGTAACTCGGGCAGTTGTTGTTGCCATCCTGTACCTGTCCCTCAGGTGTGATGTTCGGATGTATGGATCCTGTGCAGGTGTTGTTACACGTGGTCTGCCACTGCGAGGACGATCAGCTGTCCGTCCTGTCCCCCTGTAGCGCTGTCTTCGACGTCTCAGTACGGACATTGCAATTTATTGCCCTGGCCACATATGCAGTCCTCATGCCTCCTTGCAGCATGCCTAAGGCACGTTCACGCAGATGAGCAGGGACCCTGGGCATCTTTCTTTTGGTGTTTTTCAGAGTCAGTAGAAAGGCTTCTTTATTGTCCTAAGTGTTCATAACTGTGACCTTAATTGCCTACTGTCTGTAAGCTGTTAGTGTCTTAACGACTGTTCCACAAGTGCATGTTCATTAATTGTTTATGGTTCATTGAACAAGCATGGGAAACAGTGTTTAAACCCTTTACAATGAAGATCTGTGAAGTTATTTGGATTTTTATGAATTATCTTTGAAAAACAGGGTCCTGAAAAAGAGACATTTCTTTTTTTGCTGAGTTTATGTATTGTTTTTTAAAAGTATGTATTACTCTGTATGCAATGAAAAAATATAAATGTATCTTCCAAAACCTGTAGCTGTTTAAATGAAAACCTGTAGCTGTTTAAACGTTCTTTGTCTGGCGAAAGAGAGGAGGACCAAAATGCAGCGTGATGATTATCCATTTTAAATCGAATACTTGAACAACGAACAACAAACAAAAAAACAATAAACCGACAAAATGAACGAAGACGAAACCCGTAAACGTGAACACAAACACTGGAAACAGGAACAATCACCCACACCCCACAATACAAAACAGGCTACCTAAATATGGTTCCCAATCAGAGACAACGACTAACACCTGCCTCTGATTGAGAACCATATCAGGCCAAACACATCGATACAGACAAACTAGACATACAACATAGAATGCCCACTCATATCAAACATGAAACAAACAACGCAAACTATGGTCAGAGTGTGACAGTAGCACACTTCTCTACTACGCACTCCTATCCTCCATTACGCACACCTGCCTTCCCTCGTCACGCGCATCAGCGATATTGGACTCACCTGGATTCACTCATCACCTGATATTACCTCCCCTACATTTGTCAGTTCCCTGCTCTGTTCCCACTGCTGCATTGCTTGCCTTTCCTTTGTGTTACCTGTTTCCTGTAGCTGTTCCTGTCTCGTTCCATGTCCGTTCTTTATTAAATGTTTTATTCCCCGTACCTGCTTCGTCTCTCCAGCGTCATCCCATGTGACACATTCAGACTATAAAAAACACTGTGTTCACTGGTGTATAGCTCATGTACTAGGCTGGCTGCTACCATTAACGGCATTCATTGTCAATGCACAATATTTGTTCAACAGTTGTGAAAGAATTATTCGGAAATCCATGAGAACAGCAGTTTAATTGTACAGATGTTATTAAGCGTGGATAAAGTGGTGATACATCAACAAATGGGTTATAGTTTTTTAAGCTAGCTAGCATACACCCACATTTGCATACATGCGTTGCTATGGTTACAGCCTGCACCCCAAAAAAACATTTTCTACACTAATAATTTAGATACTTGCATATGAAATGTCTTCCCACATCCCTTGAATTGGTGCTGGCTGCATCCATATGCCGCACATCCTGGTATTATTGACAAGTTGGCTATTTTCATGTGGGACATGGTTTTTCCCTGATCCACTTCCATTACTCAAAGCCACGAAGTAGTATGATAATGGTGGTCTGGTGGCTTCAACGGTTCTTATTGGCTAAGACATAGCGTCAGCTATCCAGGGTTTATATATGTCATTGAGTGTAACGATACACATATTCGTATTGCACCGTCCGGAACAATTTATACATCAAACTATATATATAGTGCCTTCAGAAAGTATTCATACCACTTGACTTATTCCACATTTTGTTGTTTTACAGCCTGAATTAAAAATAGATTCAATTATGTTATTTTAGAACATTTATTGAAAATGAAACACAGAGATATCTCATTTCCATAAGTTTTCACACCCCTGAGTCAATAATGGTCAATAATGGAGTCTTTATGGGTAAGTCTCTAACAGCTATCCATACCTGGATTGTGCAACATTTGCCCAATATTCTTTTCAAAATTGTTCAAGCTCTGTTAAAATGTGTTATTAGTCATTGCTAGACAACCATTTTCAGGTCTTGCCATAGATTTTAAAGCTGATTTAAGTCAAAATTGTAACTCAGTCACTCAGGAACATTCACTGTCTTCTTAGCAAGCAACTCCAGTGTCTCATGGAAAGCAGGTTTTCCTCTAGGATTTTGCCTGTGCTTAGCTCCATTCCGTTTCTTTTTTATCCTGAAAAACTCCCCACTACTTAATGATTACAAGTATACCCATAACATGATGCAGTCACCATGATGTTTGAAAATATTGGAAGTGGTAATCATTAATGTGTTTTATTGGATTGGCCCCAAACATAACACTTTGTATTCAAGACCAAAAGTTTATTGCGTTGCCACATTTCTTCCAGTATTACTTAAGTGCCTTGTTGCAAACAGGATGCAAGTTTTGAAATATTTTCATTCTGTACAGGCTTCCTTCTTTTCACTTTATCAATTAGGTTAGCATTTTGGAGTTTCTACAATGTTGTTGATCCATCCTCAGTTTTCTCCTTTCACAGCCATTAAACTAGTCACCATTGGCCTCATGGTGAAATCACTGAGCGGATTCCTTGTATGTGTGGGGTACCGAGATGAGGTAGTCATTCAAAAGTAATGTTAAACACTATTATTACACATGCAACATATTATGTGGATTGTTAAGCAATTTCTACTCCTGAACTGATTTAGGCTTGCCATAACAAAGGGGTTAAATACTTATTGACTCAAGACAGTTCCTATTAACATTTTTATACATTTTTCGATCAAATATAATTCCCCTTTGATGTTATTGTGTGTAGGCAGGTGACAAAAAAAGCTCAATTCAGAAAAACATGTATTCAGGTTGTAAAACAACAAAATGCAGAAAAAGTCAAGGGGTGCGAATATACAGTGCATTCGGAAAGTATTCAGACCCATTGACTTTTTCCACAGTTTGTTATATTACAGCCTTATTCTAAAATTGAATTAATTGTTTTTTTCCCCTCATCAATCTACAAACAATACCCCATAATGATCAAGCAAAAACAAGATTTTAGAAACTTTTGAAAATGTATATATATATATGTATATATATAGATAAAAACTGAAATATCACATTTACATAAGTATTCAGACCCTTTACTCAGTACTTTGCTGAATCACCTTCGGCAGCGATTACAGCCTCGAGTCTTCTTGGGTATGATGCTACAAGCTTGGCACAGCTGTATTTGGGGAGTTTCTCCCATTCTTCTTTGCAGATCCTCTCAAGCTCTGCCAGGTTGGATGGGGAGTGTCGCTGCACAGCTACTTTCCGATCTCTCCAGAGATGTTCAATTGGCTCTGGCTGGGCCACTCAAGGACATTCAGAGACTTGTCCCAAAGCCACTCCTGTGTTGTGTTGGCTGTGTGCTTAGGGTCGTTGTCCTGTTGGAAGGTGAACCTTCGCCCCAGTCTAAGGTTCTGAGCACTCTGGAGCAGGTTTTTATCAAGGATCTCTATGTACTTAGCTCTGTTCAACTTTCCCTCGATCCTGACTAGTCTCCCAGTCCCTGCCGCTGAAAAACACAGCATGATGCTGCCACCACCATGCTTCACTGTAGGGATGGTGCCAGGTTTCCTCCAGACGTGACACTTGGTATTCAGGCGAAAGAGTTCAATCTTGGTTTCATCAGACCAGAGAATCTTGCTTCTCATGGTCTGAGAATCTTTAGGTGCCTTTTGGCAAACTTCAACTGTCAATTCTATCAAGTTGTAGAAACATCTCAAGGATGATCAATGGAAACAGGATGCACCTGAGCTCAATTTCGAGTCTCATAGCAAAGGGTTTGAATACTTATGTTAATAAGGTATTTCTGTTTTAAATTTTGTATAAATGTGCAAAAATGTCTAAATAACGGTTTTCACTTTCTCATTATGGGGTATTGTGTGTAGATTGATGAGGGATATAAAAATATAGATATTTTAGAATAAGGCTGTAATATAACTAAATGTGAAAAAAGTCAAAGGTGAACAAAAATATAATCGCAACATGCAACAATTTCAAAGAATTTACTGAGTTACAGTTCATATGAGGAAATCACTCAATTGAAATACATTCATTAGGCCTTAATCTATGTATTTCACATGACTGGGCATGGATGCAGCCATGGGTGGGCCTTGGAGGGTATAGGCCCACCCACTGGGGATCCAGGCACAGCCAATCAGAATGCATTTTTATTACAGACAGAAATACTACTCAGCATCCCCCCCCCCCCCTCCTGCCCGCCCGCCCGCGGTTGTGAGGCTGGTTGGATGTACTGCCAAATTCTCTAAAACAACATAGGAGGCAGCTTATAGTAGAGAAATTAACATGTAATTATCTGGCAACAGCTCTGTTGGACATTCCTGCAATCAGCATGCCAATTCCATGCTCCCACAAAACTTGAAACATCTGTGGCATTGTGTTGTATGACTAAACTGCACATTTTGAAGTGGCCTTTTATTGTCCGCAGCACCAGGTGCACGTGTGTAAAAGATTATGCTGTTTAATCAATTTCCATAAACCACACCTGTCAGGTGGATGGATTATCTTGGAAAAGAAGAAATGCTCACTAACAGGGATGTAAACAGATTTGTGCTCAAAATTTGAGAGAAAAAAGCTTTTTGTGTGTCTGGATAATTTCTGGGATCTGTTATTCCAGCCCATGAAACATGGGACCAACACTTTACATGTTGCATTTATATTGTTGTTCAGGGTAGTTGTGCCACCGAAGCAGCACGTCCTGCCTACTTTGATCTCTACCAGACTGCGAGCTGGGTGTTCCAATTGTCAGTGTTTTTTTGTTGGTTCATCAGTCTGTTGTATGGCCCTGGTATGGGCACCTATGTGTTATCTGAACTGGAGCTAAGCAGTAACTATAGTGTTATCACTTGTCTACAGTAAACATCCCGAAGAGAAAAGATTGTTGTGGACCTTCTTCCCACGTCATCCACATATTAGAAGGTCATCTGAAGGTTGAAGAGGCTAATGTTTACACTGCGAGGACAAGAAATCCAACTAACCGTAAACATGACAATACTAAAGACAGTTGTGAAGAGGGCACGACAAAACATATTTCCTCTCAGGAGACTGAAAAGATTTGACATGGGTCCTCAGATCCTCAAAAGGTTCTACAGCTGTACCATCGAGAGCATTGGTTGCATCACTGCCTGGTATGGCAACTGCTCCAAAGGGTAGTTTCAATGGCTTAGTACATCACTGGGGCCAAGCTTCCCGCCATCCAGGACCTCTATACCAGGCGGTGTCAGAGGAAGGCCCTAAAAATGGTCAAAGACTCCAGCCACCCTAGTAATAGACTGTTCTCTCTGCTACCGCACGCCAAGTGGTACCGGAGCGCCATGTCAAGGTCCAAGAGGCTTCTACAACTTCTACCCCCAAGCCATATGACTCCTGAACATCTAATCAAATGGCTACCCATACTATTTGCATTGCCCCCCCCCCCCCTCTTTTACACCGCTGCTACTCTCTGTTGTTATCATCTATGCACAGTAACTTTAATAACTCTACCTACATGTAGATATTACCTCAACTAACCGTTGCCCCCGCACATTGACTCTGGACTCTGGATGCGCCTCTTTTGTGAGGCGCATTCAGGAAGTAGTTCTCTCTGTGTGATGGCGAGTGGTGGGGCAGATAAACCAGATCCTCCATCATCATTTAAATCTCCAGTGTGGGAACATTTTGGCTTCCCAGAAGAAGCAAAATTGTACTTATTGAACATAGTACGAAATCAACTAAATGTATAGAACATAGTAGGAAATCAACTAAATGTATTGAATTTAGTAGACCATTCATTAATTTGCCAAAGATGGTAAGACATGAACAAAATGAATTAGGGATTTGTATTTTCCTTCAACTTCCTGAATGGTTTTCGCTATACCAAAACTGAACTGTGACCCCAAAACAACAATACGTCCCAAACCGTGGGTTTGGTGAACCGTTACACTCCTACTATTGAATATACTGTATTCAAACCAATTAAACAAGATCAGAATCTCTCAGATAAGGAGCATACAAACAAAGCACAATTTTTACATCCTGACAAAAATGTTAGGTTATTGCCCAGTTTATTTTAGTTCCAGACCACAATGAGCATTTCCTTCCTACCTCAACAGTTACACCCGGCACCTGCCCCCACCTCTTGCACTGCTTGGATATGAGCCTGTGTCATTGTGTGTGTTTTTTTTTAATTATCCAAAGGACAAATTAAAGATGTTAAAAATTTGAATTTACAATTGGCCCAGCGTCGTCCAGTTTTGGCCGGGGTAGGCCGTCATTGTAAGTAATAATTTGTTCTTAACTGACTTGCCTAGTTTAAAAAAAGGTTACACTTTTTTTTTTTAATGTTCAATTTGGTTTCCATGGTAGACCATGGAAAATCACATGGAGGTGTCACGACTTCCGCCGAAGTCGGTTCCTCTCCTTGTTAGGGCGGCACTCGGCGCTCGGCGTCACCGGTCTTCTAGCCATCATCGATCCACTTTTCATTTTCCATTTGTTTTGTCTTGTCTTCTCATACACCTGGTCTCAATTTCCCTCATTACATGTTGTGTATTTAACCCTCTGTACCCCCCATGTCTTTGTGTGGAATTGTTTATTGTAAGTGCATGTTCTCTCTGGTGCGCGACGGGTTTTGTACCCATTTGTTTATTGTTCTGGTTTCCGGGGGTTTTATGAATAAAACTGCTCCGTTGATTGCCCAGTTTTGCTCTCCTGCGCCTGACTTCCCTGCTGCCAGTGACACACTCCCTTACAGGAGGGTTTTACATTGTCAATAATATGGTGAATATTCTTTCTATAAGCGCTCTACTGCGCTGGGTTTTGAAACAATTGTTGAAAAGGAACCAAAATACCTACTGAAGGTGATGAGATGAGCTGTGTTGTAAGACCTTAAAGTCTGTGGTCTGTTCATATATCACTTAGTGTCTCTAACCTCAGTCCTCACACATGCCGGGGAAACCAGATAGAGAGTGCTGCAGTCCCACACTCGACCAGCATCAAACCAATACCTTCCAACTTCTGCTCTATGCAATAGTGAATCTCTCCTCTCCCTCGAGGCAATACAAGTATATCAAGTTCCAAAATAACTTCCAAAACTTCCTGAAATCCACGATCTTAGATAATGACGAGTTATAAAGTCAAATGAAGCTCAGTGTACTTTCAGAGACTATGCGCCATCTTTGACATAACTATAGACAAAAGGCTCAATAGAAATGTACTGACCATCTGTCCTCCAATAAAAAGTCAGGAAGGTGTCAACAGAGCAAGACCTGATGTTTCAAATGGACAGATCCAAGTGTTGTGTCTGTGAACTATAGATACGTATTATTTAGGCCTACTTCATGTAGATAGCATCGATATACCTCTGTTAAAAGCTAAAACTTCACATGAGTTTCACATTGATACTATTTTTGGCAAAAACAAGGCACCATATTTAATCATAAACGGTTACTGGGGTAAAAAAAAAAAAAAAACACTTTCTCCAGAGCAGTGAGAATATCCACTCATTGATCATTTTCAAACTTTTTTTGATCTACACAGAGAAATGTGCACGTGACTACTTCACACACAAACACATGTTACGTGTTACACATCCAAAGAGCAGACCTCTTATTTGTGGGTACCGTTAATCTGTGACACACTGTCTAATAAACTCTCTCCATCCTACAGTTTAATCTACAACAGGCCTGTTGGACTGGTAAAATGACAGTCTAGGAGGGAAGGGCAGATCCACAGATTGTTATTAAAACCATCAGAGGTAGAAAGAGGTAGAAAACTCTTTATTGTGGACTGGAGAACTATAGTGCTATTTTGAAAAATAGCTTGCAGCAGCTAGCCATTTAACCACAGTGCTATTTGGAAAAATAGCTTGTAGCAGCTAGCCATTTAACCACAGTGCTATTTGGAAAAATAGCTTGTAGCAGCTAGCCATTTAACCACATTGCTATTTTGAATAAAGCTTGGTGCAGCTAACCATTAACCACAGTGCTATTGAGAAAAATTACTTGGCTCAATAGATTCTTATATGAGTCTGCAGCTCGACCACGCGTAGAAGGTGGTGACTGGTTGCTTCCGTGGGGCACACTAGCCAGCACAGAAGCCTTATGTAGAATATGAGAAAGAGAGAGTGATAATACTGATTACAAAGGATGACAGGGTTCAACACAACATATACTGAAAAAATATTTAAATGCAACATGTAAAACCAGCATCTACTTTTAGTTAGTACGTTCTCTTAGTTCTTGTCTGTGAACTCAAACATTCTCATAGGTCTTTTGCTCTGTTTCACAATTTACCCACAATGCATCACATATTTTATGCTTTGGAACACGGTCAATGTGTGTGAGCCCAACCAGTGTCGTGTGTGTGTGTGTGTATGTGTGTGTGTGTGTGTGTGGGTGTGTGTGTGGGTGGCCAGAGGAAGTGCTCTTGCCTCACTGTGACAGTGCATCAGCTGAGGGTGTGAACTGTGAAACTCTGTCCATGAATAGTAACAGTATATCAGTGTAGCTGACATGCTCCCTCTGGCTTATCTCCAACACACAGAGCCAAAGACCATGTTCAACAAGGATCCCCTGCTACTGGCCCTCCAAGCCTGACAACTCCACAGGACTCAGGAGCCCCCTGCTACTGGTCCTCCAAGCCTGACGACTCCACAGGACTCAGGAGCCCCCTGCTACTGGTCCTCCAAGCCTGACGACTCCACAGGACTCAGGAGCCCCCTGCTACTGGTCCTCCAAGCCTGACGACTCCACAGGACTCAGGAGCCCCCTGCTACTGGTCCTCCAAGCCTGACGACTCCACAGGACTCAGGAGCCCCCTGCTACTGGTCCTCCAAGCCTGACGACTCCACAGGACTCAGGAGCCCCCTGCTACTGGTCCTCCAAGCCTGACGACTCCACAGGACTCAGGAGCCCCCTGCTACTGGTCCTCCAAGCCTGACGACTCCACAGGACTCAGGATCCCCCTGCTACTGGTCCTCCAAGCCTGACGACTCCACAGGACTCAGGAGCCCCCTGCTACTGGTCCTCCAAGCCTGACGACTCCACAGGACTCAGGATCCCCCTGCTACTGGTCCTCCAAGCCTGACGACTCCACAGGACTCAGGATCCCCCTGCTACTGGTCCTCCAAGCCTGACGACTCCACAGGACTCAGGATCCCCCTGCTACTGGTCCTCCAAGCCTGACGACTCCACAGGACTCAGGATCCCCCTGCTACTGGTCTTCCAAGCCTGACGACTCCACAGGACTCAGGATCCCCCTGCTACTGGTCCTCCAAGCCTGACGACTCCACAGGACTCAGGATCCCCCTGCTACTGGTCCTCCAAGCCTGACGACTCCACAGGACTCAGGATCCCCCTGCTACTGGTCCTCCAAGCCTGACGACTCCACAGGACTCAGGATCCCCCTGCTACTGGTCCTCCAAGCCTGATGACTCCACAGGACTCAGGATCCCCCTGCTACTGGTCCTCCAAGCCTGACGACTCCACAGGACTCAGAAGAAGCTAGGTGAGTTATTCAGGCTATGTCACGCATTTATTGCAGTATATGTATGGTAAAAGTGTACTAAGCCTACATATCTGTGCTTAAAATATATGCTGTAGTAGTAACAACACACATTTTAAAAGGTAATTTACAGTCATGTAAAGTACGTAAGTAAAAATACCTGAAAGTACTACTTAAGTAGTCTTTTGGGGTATCTGTACTTTACTTGAGTATTTATATTTTTGACTACTTTTACTCCACTACATTGCTGAAGACAATTGTACATACAGTGGGGCAAGAAAGTATTTAGTCAGCCACCAATTGTGCAAGTTCTCCCACTTAAAAATATGAGAGAGGCCTGTAATTTTCATCATAGGAATACTTCAACTATGACAGACAAAATGAGAAAAAAAATCCTGAAAATCACATTGTAGGATTTTTTATGAATTTATTTGCAAATTATGGTGGAAAATAAGTATTTGGTCACCTACAAACAAGCAAGATTTCTGGCTCACACAGACCTGTAACTTCTTCTTTAAGAGGATCCTCTGTCCTCCACTCGTTACCTGTATTAATGGCACCTGTTTGAACTTGTTATCAATATAAATCTTCTTAAGTGGGAGAACTTGCACAATTGGTGGCTGACTAAATATTTTTTGCCCCACTGTACATACATTTTCCCTGATACCCAAAAGTACTCGTTACATTTTGAATGCTTAGCAGGACAGGAAACATTCAAATTAACACACATATCAAGAGAACATCCCTGGTCATCCCTACTGCCTCTGATCTGGCGGACTCACTTAACATGGATGGAGCTTGCCCTTGGCTATCCGTACATTTTAAAAAAACAAGAAAATGGTCCCATCTGGTTTGCTTAATAAGGAATATAAGGAATTACTTTTGATTCTTACACTACCATTCACAAGTTTGGGGTGACTTAGACATGTCCTTGTTTTTGAAAGAAAGCCTGACGACTTGTCCATTAAAATAACATCAAATTGATCAGAAATACAGTGTAGACATTGTTAATGTTGTAAACAAATTCTTATTTTCAATGACGGCCTAGGAACAGTGGGTTAACTGCCTGTTCAGGGGCAGAACGACAGATTTGTACCTTGTCAGCTCGGAGATATGAACTTGCAACTATTGTACCTGGAAATGGCAGATTTTTTATGGTATTCAGAGGCCCATTATCAGCAACCATCACTCGAGTGTTCCAATGGCATGTCATGTTAGATAATCCGAGTTTGGCATTTTAAAAGGCTATTTGATCATTAGAAAACCCTTTTGCAATTATGTTAGCACAGCTGAAAACTTTCGTCCTGATTAAAGAAGCAATAAAACTGTCCTTCTTAACACAGAACCCAAACCGGCTGTGTGTGTGCACCATCGTGCATACATTCATTTTGTCCCCCCACACCAAACGCGATCACGACACGCAGGTTAAAATATCAAAAACAAAGAGAAACAAAGAACTTTCTTCTGAAACTCTTCTTAACAATGTCTACACTGTATTTCTGATCAATTTTATGTTAATTTAATGGACAAAAAAAAAAGTGCTTTTCTTTAAAAAATAAGGACATTTCTAAGTGGCCCCAAACTTTTGAACGGTAGTGTATTTTTAAAACCAAATACTTTTAGACTTTTACTCAAGTAGTAGTCATTTTCTATTACTCAAGTATGACAATTGGGTGGTAATTTAGACATAAATTATTTCTGACAATAACTGCTGGACACATATGGTCAAATATACTTTTTAACTCTGAATATAAATAGCATTGATGCACAGCATGAGAATAACTTGCTATCATATCATCCAAGTTAACCAAGATACATTATATATACAAAAGTATGTGGACACCCCTTCGGCTATTTCAGCCACACCTGTTGCTGACAGGTGTATAAAATTGAGCACACAGCCATTCAATCTCCAAACACTACTAAAGAGCTCAGTGACTTTCATTGTGGCACCGTCATAGAATGCCACCTTTCGGGGCAGACGAATGCGTAGTGTGTAAAAAAAAAAATAGTCTTTCCTCGGTTGCAACACTCACCACAAGTTCCAAACTGCCTCTGGAAGCAACGTCAGCACAATAAATGCTGGTCGGGAGCTTCCTGAAATGGGTTTCCAAAACTGAGCAGCCGCACACAAGCCTAAGATCACAATGCACAATGCCAAAGGTCGGCTGGAGTAGTGTAAAGCTCGCCACCATTGGACTCTGGAGCAGTGGAAACACGTTCTCTGGAGTGATGAATCTCATTTCACAATCTGGCAGTCTGACGGACAAATCTGGGTTTGGCAGATACCAGGAGAACGCTACCTGCCCAAATCCATAGTGACAACTGTACATTTGGTGGAGGAGGAATAATGGTCTGGAGCTGTTTTTCAGGGTTCGGGCTAGGCCCCTTAATTCCAGTGAAGTGAAATCTTAACGCTACACCATACAATGACATTCTAGACAATTCTGTGCTTCCAGCTTTGTGGAAACAGTTTCAGCATTCCTGTTTCAGCATAACAATGCCCCCGTGCCCAAAGCGAGGTCCATACAGAAATGGTTTGTCGAGATCGGTGTGGAAGAACTTGACTAGCCTGCACAAAGCCCTGACCTCAACCCCATCGAACACCTTTAGGATGAATTGGAACGCAGACTGCGAGCCAGGCCTAATCGCCCAACATCAGTACCCAACCTCAGTAATGCTCTTGTGGCTGAATGGAAGCAAGTCCCCGCAGCAATGTTCCAACATCTTGTGAAAAGCCTTCCCAGAAGAGTGGAGGCTGTTATAGTATCTTAATGCCCGTGATTTTCGAATTACATGTTCAACTAGCAGGTGTACACATACTTTTGGTAATGTAGTATATTATCTTCCGATTGTTTCCACGGTGTCTCTGTTTCCTATGTTCTCTTCTCAACACAGGGACTATTGGTTACTATAGTTTTACTAATAGGGCCTATTATTTAATAGGGCGTATATTTATTTTGGGGTGTTCAGAAGGAGAGGGGGGGGGGGGGGACCTGACTACTAGAATCCTTAGCATTTTGGATGTTATCAGTAAAAATAAAAACCTTCCCTATGGGGCAACCTCAGAGCAGGCTCAACGTGTGACTGCTCAAGCAATAGGGCAGCCCTTAATGTCCATCCCTGCTACTCCAGTTTACTACGGAAGCCACTCCATAACGTGAAGCTAAGTATTTAATCAGATTTCACCAACACATTGGGTTATGGGTGAAGTTAAAAACATGTTAGCTACACAGTATAGCCACTCAGGTTGACCTTCAAATTAGTCAACACATTTTGTGACACAAGTTAGAAAGAGGAAAGAAAGGGTAGGGTGGAAAGTTGTGCTTGATAGAGAGCCTGTCCTCAACTTCTCCATTTACTGTGTGTGTCCTGGTCGAGATAGGACTGTGGCCGTTAGTAGGAAGTTACAAAACGTACACACACACACACACATACACACAGGCACAATCGCTTCGCTGGCCAGCAATAGTAGGAAGTATGCGAGTCGATATGACTTGATGAATAGCTACTGTAGGTCATCTGTCTGTGTGTCCTCAGAGCTTGACCCCATTGGAGTGCCACTATGGGGAATGTGATGAGGGGTGGGGAAAATAGCAACGAAACAAATACAAACTGCCATGACAGCGCACTAAAGGGTAAGACTTAAAGTCATTATTTGCTATATCATACTGTAGTTTGTAAATGTAATGTGATGAGGCTTCAACAGATATGATGATTACACTACAGTACTTGGATTTCAGTCGACATACCTTTACCAAAGTGTATACGTTTGATATCGTTCACTTGGAAGTCAATTAGAAGTAAAAGACAATTATTTCCCTCATGTCAGGAAATGCATCACTAAATGTCACCTGTGCTAATGTTGATGTCTATCTAACTGTGTAACATTGGTGGTTGCTGAGCAGGAGAAGACGACACACTTGTTGTTCTCCATGACTATCCTTTTCCAGACATCAGTGAGCCGATCTTCAGGATGGGAGAGAAGCTGAGGGTCTTGTCTCAGTAAGTACAGTCAATGCTTTGTCTGTCTGTGAGAGCAATTACTGTATAAACACGTGGTCTGCACATGCACAAGTTCTCATTTACAACAGCGACCTGGCCAAGATAAAGCAAAGCAAAGCAGCAAAAACAACAACACAAAGTTACACGTGGGATAAACAAATGTACAGTCAATAACACAATAGAAAAATCTGTATACAGTGTGTGCAAATGAATTAAGGAGGTAAGGCAATAAATAGGCCAATAGTTGAAGTAATTACAATTTAGCAATTTACACTGGAGTGATATATGTGCAGATGAGGATGTGCAAGTAGAAGTACCGGTGTGCAAAACAGCAGAAAAACAAAAACAAATATGGGGATGAGGTAGGTGGTTGGATGGGCTATTTACAGATGGGCTGTGTACAGCTGCAGCGATCGGTAAACTGCTCTGACAGCTGACGCTTTAAGTTAGTGAAGGAGAAATAAGTCTCCAACTTCAGTGATTTTTGAAATTTTCCAGTCAATGGCAGCAGAGAACTGGAAGGAAAGGCAGCCAAAGGGTGTGTTGGCTTTGGTGATGACCAGTGAAATATACCTGCTGGAGCGCTTGCTATGGGTGGGTGTTGCTACGGTGACCAGTGAGCTGTACCTAGCAAAGACTTATAGTTGACCTGGAGCCAATGGGTTTGGCGACTAATATGTAGAGAGGACCAGCCAACGAGAGCATACAGGTCGCAGTGGTGGGTAGTATATGGGGCTTTGGTGACAAAATGGATGGCACTGTGATAGACTGCATCCAATTTGCTGAGTATTGTGTTTGGGGCTATTTTGTAAATGACATCGACGAAGTCAAGGATCGGTAGGGTAGTCAGTTTTACGAGGGTATGTTTGGCAGCATGAGTGAAGGAGGCTTTGTTGCGAAATAGGAAGCCGATTCTATTTTCAACTTTGGATTGGAGATGCTTAATGTGAGTCTGGAAGGAGAGTTTACAGTCTAGCCAGACAACTAGGTATTTATAGTTGTCCACATATTCAGAACCGTCCAGAATAGTGATGCTAGTCGGTCGGGCGGGTGTGGGCAGCGATCAGTTGAAGAGCATGCACTTTGGTTTACTAGCATTTAAGAGCAGTTGGAGGCCACGGAAGGAGTGTTGTATGGCATTGAAGCTCGTTTGGAGGTTAGTTAACAGTGTCTAAAGAAGGACCAGAAGTACCCAGTATAAAAATCCACCTCTCTAAAAACAAGTATCTCACTGTTGCCGCCTGCTATAGACCACGCTCTGCCCCCAGCTGTACTCTGGACACCATATGTGAACTGATTGCCCCCCATCTATCTTCAGAGCTCGTCCTGCGAGGCGACCTAAACTGGAACATGCTTAACACCCCAGCCATCCTACTTGATGCCCTCAATCTCACACAAATTATCAATGAACCTACCAGGTACCACCCCAAAGCCGTAAACACGGGCATCCTCATAGATATCATCCTAACCAACTTGCCCTCTAAATACACCTCTGCTGTTTTCAACCAAGATCTCAGCGATCACTGCCTCATTGCCTGCATCCGTAATGGGTCTCACTCATCACTGTCAAACGCTCCCTGAAAAACACTTCAGCGAGCAGGCCTTTCTAATCGATCTGGCCCGGGTATCCTGGAAGGATATTGACCTCATCCCGTCAGTAGAGGATGCCTGGTTATTTTTTTTAAATGCCTTCCTCATCATCTTAAATAAGCATGCCCCATTCAAGAAATTTAGAACCAGGAACAGATATAGCCCTTGGTTCTCTCCAGACCTGACTGCCCTTAACCAACACAAAAACATCCTATGGCGTTCTGCATTAGCATCGAACAGCCCCCGTGATATGCAGCTGTTCAGGGAAGTCAGAAACCAATATACACAGAGAGATAGAAAAGCCAAGGCTAGCCTTTTCAAGCAGAAATCTGCTTCCTGGAAGACAAACTCAAAAAAGTTCTGGGACACTGTGAAGTCCATGGAGAATAAGAAGTCCTCCTTCCAGCTGCCCACTGCACTGAGGATAGGAAACACTGTCACCACCGATAAATCCACTATAATTGAGAATTTCAATAAGCATTTTTCTACGGCTGGCCATGCTTTCAACCTGGCTACCCCTACCCCGGTCAACAGCACTGCACCCTCCACAGCAACTCCCCCAAGCCGTCCCCATTTCTCCTTCTCCCAAATCCAGTCAGCTGATGTTCTGAAAGAGCTGCAAAATCTGGCCTAGCCTCAGTGCAGTGGGCAGGAGGTGCTCTTACTCTCCATGGACTTTACAGTGTCCCAAAAACATTTGGAATTAGTGTTGTAGGATGCAAATTTCTGTTTGAAAAAGCTAGCCTTTGCTTTCCTAACTGACTGTGTGTATTGGTTCCTGACTTCCATGAAAAGTTGCATATCGCGGGGACTATTCGATGCTAGTGCAGTACTCCACAGGGTGTTTTTGTGCTGGTCAAGGGCAGTCAAGTCTGGAGTGGATCAAGGTCTATATATTTTCTTAGTTCTAAATTTTTTGAAAGGGGCATGCTTATTTAAGATGGTGAGGAAAGCACTTTTAAAGATGTACTGTATGTACTAACCACTTCCTAGAGCAGAAATTGATAGATGCACAGTTACAGACCACAGGAGCTTGGTGGCACCTTAATTGGGTAGAACGGTCTAGTGGTAATAACTGGAGTAGAATAGGTGGACTGGTATCACATACATGGTTTTCAGGTGTTTGATGCCATTCCATTTGCTCCGTTCCAGACATTATTATGAGCCATTCTCCCCTTAGCAGCCTCCTGTGTTATAGACATACTGTAGATATCGAGATGACACAGGACGACACACAAAAACTCCCGCAAGCCACAGTGCAAACCAAAATACAATGCAAAGCTATGCAACATTACAATACAAAACTGTGCAAGCAATAACAGGCACAATAGAGAATGAACACATTGGGGGAAATTAGATGCATAGCATTATTGTCTTGCAGCTTTAATACAATATGGGGAACTACAATTTCAGATTTTTTTCAGTCACAGTTCCCCTTTTAATTTGTGTGCGTTCTTTAGGGAAGGTAACTGGTGGAGAGTCCGGTCTGGCCAATCAGGAAGGGAGAACTACATCCCTAATAACTATGTTGCCAAAGTCTACCATGGGTAAGCATGGTTGTCTCCCACTGCTTAACATTCAGTCTACAAATATTCATATAGAGACTAAAATGTTTTGTAAGTGTCAATATAATTAAAGAATAAATTAGGTCTAACCAGAAAGACTATCACATCTTAATATAATAATATTATATACTTTAATATAATAGTATATAAATGTATGTTCTAAGATGGTTGTTTGAGGGAGTGGCGAGGCAGAAGGCGGAGGAACTACTTCGCCTCCCTGTAAACAGAGTGGGATCCTTCATGATCAGAGAGAGCACACAGCAGAGAGGTGAGTCCGTGACTTTTTAAAGCCCTACCAAGTTAGGAGGTCAGTAGGATGATAGTAGATGGGTATCTATGAGGATCTATTTAGGCCTACAGATGTAGGATCTTCATTGTATCACCCTGTTGCAGGAGAATGTTCAAACATTCTAGTGTGTTTGAGATTTAAAAAGGCTTCTGAAGTTTGTCATTTCCACTTTGACATTTTAGACTTGATTTTCCCTTACGAACAACGCACAACCAACCCCTACGTAATAATTCCCATTTCCTGTTGCTGCAGTATTATTTCCAGCTGTAGCAAACTAGCTCAAAATAAGATATTACATCTGTATATTGTATGTGCAGGTGTCTACTCCATGTCTGTAAAGCACAGATCCATCAAGCACTATAAAATCTATCGCTTGGAGAACAACGGCTGGTACTATATCTCTCCTCGCCTGACCTTCCAGTGCCTGGAAGAGATGGTCAACCACTACTGTGGTGAGTCTAAAACAGACACAGACACACTGAAAATAATCTCAAGCATTTTTAAATATATTTCTTCTTATCAGATGCTTGCCACGTTCCGTTGTGCTTTGGCCAAGAGTACACATTAAGAACAAGAAAGGAAGGGATGGGTTTGTTGCTGATGACCATGTGGACATATTTTTACTGAGGCTAGGTCTTTCATATTGACTGTAACATCAATGTTTGTTTTCAAAGGCAGATGTGTGTGATTGTGTGCGTGTGTGTGCGTTCGTGTGTGGTTATGTTCATCGCACAAGCGTTTGTGAGCACATATGCTTATTTTTCAGTACATAGCGTATGGAAATGTGTATCTGTCTGTGTCTAACACAGGGGATGTCTATCTGTCTGTGTCTAACACGGGGGATGTCTATATGTCTAACATGGGAGACAGTCTATATGTCTGTGTCTAACATGGGGGATGTCTATATGTCTGTGGCTAACACAGAGGACTGTCTATATGTCTAACATGGGGGATGTCTATATGTCTGTGTCTAACATGGGGGATGTCTATATGTCTGTGTCTAACACGGGGGATGTCTATATGTCTGTGTCTAACACGGGGGATGTCTATATGTCTGTGTCTAACACGGGGGATGTCTATATGTCTGCATGTCTGTGTCTAACACGGGGGATGTCTACATGTCTGTGTCTAACACGGGGGATGTCTATATGTCTGTGTCTAACACGGGGGATGTCTATATGTCTGTGTCTAACACGGGGGATGTCTACATGTCTGTGTCTAACACGGGGGATGTCTACATGTCTGTGTCTAACACGGGGGATGTCTCTCTGTCTGTGTCTAACACGGGGATGTCTATATGTCTGTGTCTAACACGGGGGATGTCTATATGTCTAACATGGGAGACAGTCTATATGTCTGTGTCTAACATGGGGGATGTCTATATGTCTGTGTCTAACACAGAGGACTGTCTATATGTCTGTGTCTAACATGGGGATGTCTATATGTCTGTGTCTAACACGGGGATGTCTATATGTCTGTGTCTAACACGGGGGATGTCTATATGTCTGTGTCTAACACAGGGGATGTCTATATGTCTGTGGCTAACACAGAGGACTGTCTATATGTCTAACATGGGGGACTGTCTATATGTCTGTGTCTAACACGGGGGATGTTTATATCTCTGTGTCTAACATGGGGGATGTCTATTTTTCTGTGTCTAACACAGAGGACTGTCTATATGTCTAACACGGGGGATGTCTATATGTCTGTGTCTAACACAGAGGACTGTCTACAGTGCCTTGCGAAAGTATTCGGCCCCCTTGAACTTTGCAACCTTTTGCCACATTTCAGGCTTCAAACATAAAGATATAAAACTGTATTTTTTTGTGAAGAATCAACAACAAGTGGGACACAATCATGAAGTGGAACGACATTTATTGGATATTTCAAACTTTTTTAACAAATCCAAAACTGAAAAATTGGGCGTGCAAAATTATTCAGCCCCCTTAAGTTAATACTTTGTAGAGCCACCTTTTGGTGCGATTATAGCTGTAAGTCGCTTGGGGTATGTCTCTATCAGTTTTGCACATCGAGAGACTGACATTTTTTTCCCATTCCTCCTTGCAAAACAGCTCAAGCTCAGTGAGGTTGGATGGAGAGCATTTGTGAACAGCAGTTTTCAGTTCTTTCCACAGATTCTCGATTGGATTCAGGTCTGGACTTTGACTTGGCCATTCTAACACCTGGATATGTTTATTTTTGAACCATTCCATTGTAGATTTTGCTTTATATTTTGGATCATTGTCTTGTTGGAAGACAAATCTCCGTCCCAGTCTCAGGTCTTTTGCAGACTCCATCAGGTTTTCTTCCAGAATGGTCCTGTATTTGGCTCCATCCATCTTCCCATCAATTTTAACCATCTTCCCTGTCCCTGCTGAAGAAAAGCAGGCCCAAACCATGATGCTGCCACCACCATGTTTGACAGTGGGGATGGTGTGTTCAGCTGTGTTGCTTTTACGCCAAACATAACGTTTTGCATTGTTGCCAAAAAGTTCAATTTTGGTTTCATCTGACCAGAGCACCTTCTTCCACATGTTTGGTGTGTCTCCCAGGTGGCTTGTGGCAAACTTTAAACGACACTTTTTATGGATATCTTTAAGAAATGGCTTTCTTCTTGCCACTCTTCCATAAAGGCCAGATTTGTGCAATATACGACTGATTGTTGTCCTATGGACAGAGTCTCCCACCTCAGCTGTAGATCTCTGCAGTTCATCCAGAGTGATCATGGGCCTCTTGGCTGCATCTCTGATCAGTCTTCTCCTTGTATGAGCTGAAAGTTTAGAGGGACGGCCAGGTCTTGGTAGATTTGCAGTGGTCTGATACTCCTTCCATTTCAATATTATCACTTGCACAGTGCTCCTTGGGATGTTTAAAGCTTGGGAAATCTTTTTGTATCCAAATCCGGCTTTAAACTTCTTCACAACAGTATCTCGGACATGCCTGGTGTGTTCCTTGTTCTTCATGATGCTCTCTGCGCTTTTAACGGACCTCTGAGACTATCACTGTGCAGGTGCATTTATACGGAGACTTGATTACACACAGGTGGATTGTATTTATCATCATTAGTCATTTAGGTCAACATTGGATCATTCAGAGATCCTCACTGAACTTCTGGAGAGAGTTTGCTGCACTGAAAGTAAGGGGGCTGAATAATTTTGCACGCCCAATTTTTCAGTTTTTGAATGGTTAAAAAAGTTTGAAATATCCAATAAATGTCGTTCCACTTCATGATTGTGTCCCACTTGTTGATTCTTCACAAAAGAATACAGTTTTATATCTTTATGTTTGAAGCCTGAAATGTGGCAAAAGTTCGCTAAGTTCAAGGGGGCCGAATACTTTCGCAAGGCACTGTATATGTCTAACATGGGGGACTGTCTATATGTCTGTGTCTAACATGGGGGACTGTCTATACGTCTGTGTCTAACACGGGGGATGTCTATATGTCTAACATGGGAGACAGTCTATATGTATGTGTCTAACATGGGGGATGGCTATGTGTCTGTGTCTAACACGGGGGATGTCTATATGTCTGTGTCTAACACGGGGGATGTCTATATGTCTGTGTCTAACACGGGGGATGTCTATGTGTCTGTGTCTAACACAGAGGACTGTCTATATGTCTAACATGGGGGACTGTCTATATGTCTGTGTCTAACATGGGGGACTGTCTATATGTCTGTGTCTAACATGGGGGACTGTCTATATGTCTGTGTCTAACACGGGGGAGGTCTATATGTCTGTGTCTAACACAGTCCATCTCTGATCTCCTAGACTCTGCAGATGGGCTGTGCTGTGTTCTCACTGGCCCGTGTCTGTGTGGGACCGCCAACCTCCTCGACACCACCACTCAGCCACCCCCTGTAGTGATGCGCCGCAATAACTTCGACTGGAAGAAAGTAGACAGGTACGGACTCATAGTTCAGTAGTTTAGAGTCTATCATCATTGTTGCTCTCAGATCTCTCCAATGATCCAATGAAATTGTAGTCCTGCTTTTGACTTGGCCAATGGAAAACTTGGCTTGCGGGAACACTTGACAGATGTGACTCTGCATCCTGATGATGATTGGCTCAAACACGTTTTAATCATCTCTCTCTCTCTCTCTCTCTCTCTCTCTCTCTCTCTCTCTCTCTCTCTCTCTCTCTCTCTCTCTCTCTCTCTCTCTCTCTCTCTCTCTCTCTCTCTCTCTCTCTCTCTCTCTCTCTCTCTCTCTCTCTCTCTCTCTCTCTCTCTCTCTCTCTCTCTCTCTCTCTCTCTCTCTCTCTCTCTCTCAATCAAAAGGAAAGATCTGATCAGTGCAGGGGCTCCCCAGGGGCAGCAGAACAGGGACACCATGGTGAGCTATGGAGTCAGGAACAGCATCGCCTCTTACCTCTCTCTTGCCGGGGCTCAGGGCCCTAGACAGCAGCAGAAGAACCACAAGAAGAATAAATCTGTCTACGTCACCTCCCACAGTCTCAGCCATATGGACCTGGAGGAGGACTATGATACGTAATGGCCTGCATAGGCCAGTGGTTCTCAAACCTCTCTTTGGGGACCCCCAGACGTCCATGTATTTGATCTATTCCAGAGCTAGCACACTTGATTCAACTTGTCAACTAATCAACATGTACTTGACTAGGTGAATCACGTCAGCTAGTAAGGGCTATAACAAAATTGTGAAACGTCTAGGGGTCCCCGAGGAGAGGTTTGAGAAGAACTGGCCTAGGCTACCAGATTCGGCATGGGTTCGAATCCAACCCACTGCCTTGCTATCTTTGTTGTCGCATCTTCACTGTCCTATCTCAATAACAGAAATGAAGCCCACAGAAAATATGTTTTAAAAAAGACTATGAGACTAAGAGGAGCAACGGCTCAAGGATCCAGACTTTGACACAGAAATTAGCACTTTGAACCAGGGAACTGGATAAACTAACATTTTTTCTTCTGATCTCGACACCCAGAACCAAATCTTGCCCGGTGGCCAGAGTCCCTATTTAAATGTTAACCTCTGTTACGAGATATTTTCCTCCAATACACACACTGCTCCTTATCTGAGCCTTTGGGATTGAACTGATAAGGAATTGGAAGCTCAGTGGGATGAATCAACATTGAAGTTGAAGTCCGTCCAGAGTCCAGAGCACTGACCGAGTGTCCTGCAAAAATTCAACACGTTAGCATCATGACAGTCGATAAAATAGTTGAATGCTGTGTTGTGGGTGTTTGTGTGAATGTGTAATATTATGAGGAAAGAAACATGGAAGGAAAGGGGAATACCTAGACAGCTGCACAACTGAATGTGTCTTCCACATTTAACCCAACCCCTCTGAATCAGAAAGGTGCGGGGAGCAATTGTTGTTATTGTGGATGTGTGTAAATGTCAATGGTTACCAGCTTCAGAAGCTTTAGCCTGACCCCTTGCAAAGTGATTTCTGTTGAGTACATGTTCATATAAATAAAAGTAAGGTATTGTATAATCTCGGCAAACCAGAACCAAATATTGTGTGTGATCTGGCCAGCTCTTCTGTCACGACTCACGAGAGACTAGTGAGTACATACTGTTTCAAAAAGTTCCTGGAAGGGCTATGGAGAGTTACGTCCAAAGAGCTAGAACTGCATGCAGATGATAAAACATCACAAAGATGACTGCCCAGAACAAGTTGTCCTCTTGAAAGTAACCCAGGGCCTCAAGCCTGCACCAAATTGAATAGGAATCAACATAGCATTCCCGAATCCAAGCAAACATCCAAGAAAACAGCACAGTGAAAAGGTTCTGATGTGTGTATTGTCTAAGTGTGTTGTTGTTGTGGCTGATTGTCTCGCCAAGGCCTCATGGCGGCCATATGTGATGCTGATTAGTTCATTGTTACTGTGAAAGCTGGTGTCTTATCTTAGGATGTGAACTAATCAACTCTGTCTGATGCAATGATAATGCAATAGATCAATTCCAATTGTGTTGTGGGGAAGTAAAGCAACAATGTACCATAACTAAGACATACAACCACAATGGACTTATCATACCTCTGTCTTCACAACTTCCGCATTCTCAGTTAAAGGGATACTTCTGGATTTTGGCAATGAGGCTTTTTATCTACGTCCCCAGTCAGATGAACTGGTGGATACCATTTTTATATCTCTGTGTGCAGTTTGAAGGAAGTGGCTGACAAGCACTTGCGCAATTGCTACCTAGCATTAGCATAATGACTGGAAGTCTATGGTATCTGCTAGCATATTAGCGGATACCCATAGACTTCCAGTCATTGCACATAACGCTAGTTAGCATTGACTTGCAAAACTTCATACTGGACATAGTGGCATAAAAATGGTATCCACCATTTCATCTGACTCTGGAGAAGTAGATAAAAGGCCTCGTTGCCAAAATCCTGAAGTATCTCTTTAAGGCCTCAAACTCACCAATATCCAAGCCTGGGAACACAGCTTAACCCTTGTCTAAAGTACTTCCTGAATAGCTCTGTTTCTGTAGGTAACTGTTGTCCATCTGAGTGACAGCAATGATGACCACGTCTGAGAATGCAAGCTGCAGCAGGGAACCATGTACAGTAGTCGTGTAGTATTCTAAGGAGAAACCTTATCCATGCTGATAAGATTTCTAGAAGTGACTCTAAAGTTTATACAGTGAACTTTGCCACCATAACACCACATAGGAAATTTTATACGTTATGAGGTAGTTAGGAGGAACCTTATGACTGTCCATTCTTCCACTTTCCGCAAGACAATCACCAGTGAAAGCCAGAAAAGACCAAAGACGCAAGAGCAGTATTACTTATGAACTTGGCAGGCTGCAAATGTTGTATCTGGAACCCATTGAAGCTACAAAGTCAGCAACATGGACATATAATGAATTAGATTTCACGAGATTTCTCAGGCACCTGTAGGAACTCCTCACAGTGAGAACTGACTCCTTGATACAAACGTAGCACTTTCTCATCATTGAATTCCCGACGGGATCAAGTATTTGCTTTGTCTGCTTTTAATGCCCCCATTAAATATCTGCAAGGCCAACTAAAACAGCTGATTGTGTGTGTGTGAGAGAGAGAGAGAGTCCGTGTCTGTGTGTACAGCGTCTTGCAAAAGTATTCACCTCCATTTTGTTGCCTTACAACCTGGAATTAAATGTGATTTTTGGGGGGGTTTGTATCATTTGATTTACACAACATGCCTACCACATTGAAGATGCAAAATATTTTGAATTGTGAGACAAACAAGAAATAACGCAAAAAAACTGAAAACTTGAGTGTGCATAACTGTTCACTATTCATAACTATAACCACCTTTCGCAGCAATTATAGCTGCATGTCTCTTGGGATAGGTCTCTATATGCTTGGCATATAGTATCTATAGATCTAGTCTATATATCTAGACACTGGGATTTTTGCCCATTCTTCAAGGCAAAACTGCTCCAGCTGACCTGTTTGGAGAGCTCCTTAGTCTTCATGGTGCCGCTTTCTTGGTGGTGGCCCTTGCTTGGTGGTGGCCCTTGCTTGGTGGTGGCCCTTGCTTGGTGGTGGCCCTTGCTTAGTGGTGTTGCAGACTCTGGAGCCTTTCAGAACAGGTGAATATATACTGAGATCACATGACACTTAGAATGCACACAGGTGGACTTTATTTAACTAATTACATGACTTCTGAAGGTAATTGGTTGCACCAGATCTTATTTAGGGGCTTCATAGCAAAGGGGGTGAATACCTATGCACGTAACACTTTTCCATTTCAAGTTTTTATTTCTTTTTTGAAAGTTCTCTTTTTAATTTCACGTCACCAATTTTGATTGTTTTGTGTCCATTACATGAAATCCAAATCAAATCAATTTAAATGACAGGTTGTAATGCAACAAAATATTGAAAAATGGCAAGTGGGATGAATGCTTTTGTAAGGCACTGTGCATGTGTGAAAGAGTTGGTGGCTGTACTTTGCGTTATGAGCAGGGCAGGCCTGAACAGCTGCTTGAAGCCACATCATACAGTCTTCTATACAGTCAGGGAAAGCCATTAAATGGATATTACCCTAGCTGCCTCCTAATTTTAGCAGAGCAGACCGATGCTGCTGTTGTGGTGTCAACACAACAACCTCTGCTAGTCTGGTTTCATTACTGTTTGTCGCATTAGTTAAAGTCATTGCTAAAGCATCACCTGTCTGGTGATGTAGATTTCAGCTTGTCAAGTTGGTTGGTGTCCTTTGGTTGGTGAACCATTCTGATACACATGGGAAACTGTTGAGTGTGAAAAACCCAGCAGCATGGTAGTTCTTGACACAAATCGATGCTTGACACAACCCCGTTCAAAGGCAGAGCCATGGATGGAGCATCTATGTCATTCAAAGGGTGAATGGGCAAGACAAAAGATTGGTCTCAAGACATAAACATCTTTCTTTAACCTGTCTCCTCCCCTTCATTTACACTGGCTGAAGTGGATTTAATTAACAACTGACATCAATAATGGATCATACTTTCACCTGGATTCACCTGGACAGTTTTTGTCATGGAAAGAGCCGGTGTTCCTAATGTTTTGTAAATTCAGTGTATTTCCCTTCAATGTGACAAGCCTTTTCCCCTTTCCATGGATTTCACATTTTCACAAGCAAACATCAAACAAGAAATGACAACATTTCCCAGAAATCACAGAAGGGTTTAAGTGTTTAAAGGAATACCTCAATGCTCTGCCAACGATCACACAGACGTGAGGATGTGTCGACCAAAACAATAGGACATGACGGGTGAAGAGAGCAGAAGACAGGATCAATTCAACATGAACAAACTGAAGAACTGGACACCTTCACCTTCACAGGATACATGTTGTCTTCTATTCCAGCAGAACCTCAAGACCGACTATGTTTCAGATGGGAGTAGAAATGCTGTGAATATAACAAACCACACTCTCCTCTTCTCTCCTTTTCTCTCCTCTTCTCTCCTCTTCTCTCCTCTTCTCTCCTCTTCTCTCCCCTATCTCTCCTCTTCTATAGTTCTGATTAAAACTATTCTATAACAAACTACACACTCTCCTCTTCTATTTCTCCTCTCTTCTCCTCTCCTCTCCTCTCCTCTTCTCTTCTCTTCTCTTCTCTTCTCCTCTCCTCTTCTCTCCCTTTCTCTCCTCTTCTCTCCTCTTCTTTTATTTTCTTCTCTTCTATCCCTTTCTCTTCTCTTCTCTTCTCTCCCTCTCTCTCTCCTCTCCTATCTCTCCTCTCCTCTTCTTTTCTCTCATCTTCTTTTCTCTCGTCTTCTTTTCTAATCTCTTCTCCTACAGTTCTGATTCCACCATTCTATTCCTGTGATCTGTTTGATGTCACACTGTATCTAAAGCACCAAGGAAAACAATGAATGAGAATGAAAACAAAGGAACGCTGAATGATTCAGAGTCGTACTTCATCTTTTACACTCCCCCCCCCCCCCCCCATGCCCCCCAGGCCTTTCTAATCTAACCTCATCCTCAGCTCTGAAGGCCCAGACCCAAACAGACCCAGCTGCCCAAATGTCTGACAGCATCAGACTCTCTGGTGGCTCAACAAATGACAACATCATGCTCTCTGGAGGCTCGACGTCTGACACTCAACGTTTTGCACTACTGCCATATGGACCCTGGAATAGTGTGCCGTTTGCGTTGCAGTCCTAAATCTTAACTTTTCCTTTTCAAATTAGCAGTGACGATTTTAGCATGTACATTTTGGTGGGGCAAAAAACATTTTAAAAATTGGGGGATGCATTCCAGCAAAGCTATTACACAACACAATGCTAAACAATACATTATTTGCACTATAACTGTGACAAATGGTGCCCAAAAACTGTTAGGGCCTACATAAAGCTGTCCCAACAGCAGTCCCAACACCTTAACACTACTACACCTGACTATCATTGGAGCTTTGGATATCAGAAGATCCTTGTCTGGCAGTGAAAACGTTCATTCAGCCTCATTTACTGCCTTAAAAAATTGTTGTTGATATGGCTGACTTTCTTAAACAAATGTGGTTTCTTTTGACAATTGAGTAGAAACAAACTATGACATAAGGGGACAACAAGTGGATAAAAGGCAATCCGTCATTTTGATTAAGACATTAATGAGCAAGCTAGGACGAACGTAGTCGCTGTACATGGGCCATTCTTACAGTGTTCTCCCTGTACACCAAGTCAGAACCATAGGATACATAAAAAGGGTACATAAATGGACAATAAAAGATCTTACAATATTCAATAATTATGTTGTGGAAATTCTTACACAGGACACTCATCAAAGTCATTATTAAATGAATCATCACTCTTTATTGTCAGCGAGAGGTCACAGTCAAATATATTTTTTTTACCCCGTTTTCTCCCCAATTTCACATTATCCAATTGACAGTTACAGTTTTGTCTCATCGCTGCAACTCCTGTACGGACTCGGGAGAGGTGAAGGTCAAGAGCTGTGCGTTCTCCGAAACACATCCCAACCAAGCCGCATTGCTTCTTGACACAATGCCCACTTAACCCGGAAGCCAGCCACGCCAATGTGTCGGAGGAAACACCGTACACCTGGCGACCATGTCAGCATGCACTGCACCCAGCCAGCCACAAGAGTTGCTGGTGTGCGATGGGACAAGGACATCACTGCCGGCCAAACCCTCCCCTGACTCAAACGACGCTGAGCCAATTGTGCGCCGCTCCATGGGTCTCCCGGTCACGGCCGGCTGCGACAGAGCCTGGACACGAACCCAGAATCTCTAGTGGCACAGCTAGCGATGCAGTGCCTTAGACCACTGCGCCACTCACTGTCAAACTGAGATGCATAAGTACTAGTCTGAAGTGAGCTCCAAAAGGGCATAGAGCTTCATATATTGTTATATAAACCTACATAAACATGATTCATTGGATCGGTTCCTACATGTGACTAGATCTGTCTCCTATCTTAACTTAAAGAACATATTCTGGGCATTCTGCCAGATGTTCCTCCCCCCATCTCTTCACCAGACACAAGCAGGTACCAAGGATTGTTTATGACACCAAAGATAAGATGCACAAAGAGAACTTGTGTGATAATAATAATTACATTTTAAAGCATTAGATTTGAGCTTCTATCACAAGGAGGTTCTATCAAATTACATCATTATAATAAATCATAATAAAAGGTTATACTTATATTAACTACATCAATATAGAAAATCTTAATCAAGCTAAATTCTACAATCAAAAGGTTATAACCAATGGGAGGGAGTATAAAAATACACACACATACACAAAGAATCTGTAGATTTCAGATGTGAATAAATCTCTCAATGTTAACCATTTTTTCCATATTTCTTAACACAATTGGGTTGGATTGACCTATGTTTTTCTAACTGTCCCTGGGACATCAAGTCAAAATATAAAGCCCTGTTGTTTAACAATTATGCTAAACTGGCTCATCAGCTCAGTGTTCCACATAATGGGAAACAGATTAAGGGTTTAGATGACCTTACCCTCAACTTGTTAAAAGAAAACAACCTTCAATCATTACTCATCGTCCATATCTACAAGGGGAAGGGGGAGCTCATCCAGAGTTGGCAGCTCATTAGTTTCACCATCCTCTGGAGGAGCAGAAAACATGATAGCTGCTGAAATCTTACCAGCCAGAGAGGCACAGATTGCTTAATTGTGTTATTAACATGCTGAAAGGCAATCTAAACAAAAAAATCCAACCAAGTTGCAAGCATCCAATCGGGTTATGGAGAGGAGCGCAATGAGACAATGACATCCCTGCCGGCCAACCACTCCACACATTTCTTGTTAACCTCTTAGAGCTCTAGGGGCGCTATTTCATTTTTGGATAAAAAACGTTCCCGTTTTAAGCGCGATATTTTGTCACGAAAAGATGCTCGACTATGCATATTCTTGACAGTTTTGGAAAGAAAACACTCTGAAGTTTCAGAATCTGCAAAGATTTTGTCTGTAAGTGCCCCAGAACTCATTCTACAGGCGAAACCAAGATGATGCATCACCCAGGAATTAGCAGAATTTCTGAAGCTCTGTTTTCCATTCTCTCCTTATATGGCTGTGATTGCGCAACGAATGAGCCTACACTTTCTGTCGTTCGCCCAAGGTCTTAGCAGCATTGTGACGTATTTGTAGGCATATCATTGGAAGATTGACCATAAGAGACTACATTTCCCAAGTGTCCGCCTGGTGTCCTGCGTCGAATTCGGTGCGCAATTGCCAGCTGCTTCCACTTTACCATTTGATTCAGGGGAGAAAGCATGTGTCCAAGAACGATGTATCAATGAAGAGATATGTGAAAAACACCTTGATGATTGATTCTAAACAACGTTTGCCATGTTTTCAGTCGATATTATGGAGTTAATTTGGAAAAAAGTTTGCGTTTTGAGGACTGAATTTATGGATTTTTTTTGGTGGCCAAATGTGATGTATAAAACGGAGCTATTTCTAATACACAAGGAATCTTTTTGGAAAAACTGAGCATCTGCTATCTAACTGAGAGTATCCTCATTGAAAACATCAGAAGTTCTTCAAAGGTAAATGATTTTATTTGAAGGCTTTTATGTTTTTGTTAATGTTGCGTGCTGGATGCTAACGCTAATGCTAACGCTAAATGCTAACGCGAAATGCTAACTCTAGCTAGCTACTTTTACACAAATTATTGTTTTCCTATGGTTGAGAAGCATATTTTGAAAATCTGAGATGACAGTGTTGTTTACAAAAGGCTAAGCTTGAGAGATGGCATATTTATTTCATTTCATTTGCGATTTTCATAAATAGTTAACGTTGTGTTATGCTAATGAGCTTGCTGATAGATTTACACAATCCTGGATACAGGGTTTTTTTCATAGCTAAACGTGACGCAGAAAACGGAGCGATTTGTCCTAAACAAATAATCTTTCAGGAAAAACTGAACATTTGCTATCTGAGAGTCTCCTCATTGAAAACATCTGAAGTTCTTCAAAGGTAAATGATTTTTTTGAATGCTTTTCTGTTTTTTTGTGTAAATGTTGCCAGCTGAATGTTAATGCTAAATGCTACGTTAGCCATCAATACTGTTACACAAATGCTTGTTTTGCAATGGTTGAGAAGCATATTTTGAAAATCTGAGATGACAGTGTTGTTAACAAAAGGCTAAGCTTGAGAGCTAGCATATTTATTTCATTTCATTTGCGATTTTCATGAATAGTTAACGTTGCGTTATGGTAATGAGCTTGAGTCTGTATTCACGAACCCGGATCCGGGATGGGGAGATCAGAAAGGTTAACAAACTATAGTTTTGTCAAGTCAGTTAGAACATCTACTTTGTGCATGACACAAGGAATTTTTCCAACAAATGTTTACAGACAGATTATTTCACGTATAATTCACTGTATCACAATTCCAGTGGGTCAGAAGTTTACATACACTAAGTTGACTGTGCCTTTAAAACGTCTTTGGGATAGGGGGCAGTATTTTCACGTCCGGATGAAAAGCGTGTCCAAAGTAAACTGCCTGCTACTCAGGCCCAGAAGCTAAACTATGCATATTAGTAGTAGATTTGGATAGAAAACACTCTGAAGTTTCTAAAACTGTTTGAATGATGTCTGAGAATAACATAACTTATTTTGCAGGCTAAACCTCGAGGACAAACCATTCAGAATTTTTTTTGGAGGTCACTCTCTTTTCAAGGTTTTCATTGGGAATCCAGATTTCTAAGGGACTTGCTTGCAGTTCCTATAGCTTCCACTGGATGTCCACAGTCTTTAGAAATTGGTTGAGGTTTGTCCTTAAGAGAAATGACTGTTCAGAATGAGAATGAGGGTAGAGAGAAGTGTACTCTTTGTTAGAGTCGCGTGACCTGAAAGCTCGCTACACTTTGTTTTCCTCCGGTATTGAATGCAGTTTATCCCGTCTTAAATTTTAGCGATTATTTATGTTAAAAAATACCTAGAGTTGTATTAGGAAAGTTGTTTGAAATGTTTGGACAAAGATTACAAGTAACTTATGAGATATTTTGTAGTCATGTTGCGCGAGTTGGAACCGGTGTTTTTCTGGATCAAGCGCGCCAAATAAATGGACATTTTGTATCTATATTGACGGAATTAAATGAACAAAAGGACAATTTTTGATGTTTATGGGACATATTGGCCCATATAGTGCCAACAGAAGAAGGTAAGGCATGAATTATATCTTGGGGGGGGGGGGGGGGGGGGGGGTGGGGGGGGGGTTGCTGTCCTCAGATAATAGCATAGTTTGCTTTCGCCGTAAAGCCTTTTTTGAAATCTGACACATTGGCTGGATTAACAACAAGTGTAGCTTTAATTTGGTGTATTGCATGTGTGATTTCAACAAAGTTGAATTTTCACTGGATGTTGGCCAGGTGGGACGCTACCATCCCACCTATCCCAGAGTTACACAGCTTGGAAAATTCCAGAAAATTATGTTATGGCTTTAGAAGCTTCTAATAGGCTAATTGACATCATTTGAGACAATTGGAGGTGTACCTGTGGATGTATTTCAAGGACTACCTTCAAACTCAGTGCCTCTTTGCTTGACATCCTGGGAAAATCAAAAGAAATCAGCCAAGACCTCAGAAAACTAATTGTAGACCTCCACAAGTCTGGTTCAACCTTGAGAGCAATTTCCAAATGCCTGAAGGTTCCACATTCATCTGTACAAACAATAGTAAGCAAGTATAAACACCATGGGACCACGCAGCCATCATACCACTCAGGAAGGAGACCCGTTCTGTCTCCTAGAGATGAACATACTTAGGTGCGAAAAGTGCAAATCAATCCCAGAACAACAGCAAAGGACCTTGTGAAGATGCTAGAGGAAACAGGAAGTATCTATATCCACAGTAAACGAGTCCTATACCGACCTAACCTGAAAGGCCTCTCAGCGAGGAAGAAGCCACTGCTCCAAAACTGCCATAAAAAAGCTGGCTAAACAGTTTGGAACTGCACAAGGGAGAAAGATCGTACTTTTTGGAGAAATGTCCTCTGGTCTGATGAAACAAAATTAGAATTGTTTGGCCATAATGACCATCGTTATGTTTGGAGGAAAAAGGGAGATGCTTGCAAGCCGAAGCACACCATCCCAACCGTGAAGCACGAGGGTGGCAGCATGTTGTGGGGGTGCTTTGCTGCAGGAGGGACTGGTGCACTTCACAAAATAGATGGCATCATGAGGATGGAAATTATGTAGGTATATTGAAGCAACATCTCAAGACATCAGTCAGGAAGTTAAAGCTTGGCCGCAAATGGGTCTTCTAATTGGACAATGACCCCAAGCATACTTCCAAAGTTGTGGCAAAATGGCTTAAGGACAACAAAGTCAAGGTATTAGAATGTCCATCACAAAGCCCTGACCTCAATCCTATAGAAAATGTGTGGTTAGAACTGAAAACGCATGTGCAAGCAAGGAGGCCTACAAACCTGACTCCGTTACACCAGCTCTGTCAGGAGGAATGGGTCAAAATTCACCCAACTTATTGTGGGATGCTTGTGGAAGGCTACCCAAAACCTTTGACCCAATTTAAACAATTTAAAGGCAATGCTACCAAATACTAATTGAGTGCATGTAAATTTCTGACCCACTGGGAATGTGATGAAAGAAATAATAGCTGAAATAAATCACCCTCTCAACTAATTTTCTGACATTTCACATTCTTAAAATAAAGTGGTGAACCTAACTGACCTAAGACAGGGAATTTTTACTAAGATTAAATGTCAGGAATTGTGAAAAACTGAGTTCAAATGTATTTGGCTAAGTTATATGTAAACTTCTGACTTCAACTGTATATACAATTCAAAATGTATAATACCACTATAGAACAATATTACAATGTACGTGTGTGTGGAGTGCGTGTGTTAGCGTGTGTGCGTGTGTTAGCGTGTGTGCGTGTGTTAGCGTGTGTGCGTGTGTTAGCGTGTGTGCGCATGCGTGTCTTCACAGGCTGCGTTGTCATCGTTAAAATGATACTATCTACTCTGTGTGGTGTGGTCTAAATGTTGCAGCATTCTCTGGGGACTGAAGTTGCTTGCGGGTTTTCCTTTAACGTTCCATTTTATGTGAAACAATAAACCATGATAACTACCAAGAACAAAACACCACTTAAAAATGAAGTCAAAGGGGACAAACTATGAGTCATTATTTTATTTGTTTGAGTTGTTCCTTACTAAAAATAAATAATTTCCTTTATATTATGTCCTTTATGTTTAGTCACAGCATTTCAAAATATGGTAGGCCTTTTCAACCTTTTGTATCTAACTAAGTGCATTCGTATGGAAGACAATACTTAAACTTCAAGATAAAATAGAGACAATATCCAAAAGACCCAATACTAATATGGAATAACTTTCCACGGGGGAAGATACAGCCCAGTCTATGCCGTTTTCTAAGAATACCTGAGACGGCTGGGTGAGGGAGGACGTTTTGGATTCAAACCAACCAGAATGACCTGGCTGAGTCAGAGAGTACGTGGTACCATCATTCAAAAGGCACTAAAGTTATGACCTGTAACATCCCAGACAGCAAGCAGACTACAAGCTATTAAGATGACCAGTTTCTGACAGCAGGAAAATAATCATGCAGCAACAGGAAATGTCAATTATATTGTGAATTATAATTCATGGACATTTTTTGTAGGGGTTGATACATTTTTCAATAGGGCAAATAAAACCTGACATTTTTCAGTGGAAATTACATTAGAAGCCTTTTTAAACGTCTAGTAAACTACAAGTTTGCATTTGCTTCTGCTCAATAACATTCTCTACAACAACAGTGATTAAATTAAGATAACAGATTTGCACCAGCAAGGCTACCTCAGGCCAGGCTGTCTGAAAATCAGTGAAGCCATTATCAAAACCAAGAGTTCATGCGTCAACATCACATCACAGTCCCCCTCACTCCTCTAATCTCCTCAAACCCTGACCTAGAAAGCTCATGCACTGGGTTTAGTGCCCGGTGTCTGTGTGAGCCGCCAGGGACACATAAATATGTTGACTGATATCTTCCTCCTTGATGAAAACCAGGAGGGAGGATGGAAGAAGCTGAGTAGAGAAATGTTTGTCCTCCTTTAATCATGTGGTGGTTTGGCCCGTGCCCTGCTCTGACAATCAGGAGTACTTCCTCTGTCTCCAACCTGCAGCCAGGAAGTCCTCCAACAGTAAGTTGAGTCTGTTTTGACACAATGGGCACCATCATCAGTATGTAGGTAATCTCATCGCTCAGAACCAAATCTAACAAAAGCTCATTTCAACCAATGTCTTGTTAATGTTGTTGTTGTGCTCTTATTTGGGAGATGTCATCACCTTTTTTTGAGCACCACATACCATTAAAACCTTTAAGTAGAATCAGCACATCTAAACTCTATAAATCAGCTAACGTTAAGGCTCTCCATACTATGGAGGACGATGGAGGGAGATACAGGCCAGAACAGAGGAGGATAGAGGTGATACAGGCCAGGACAGAGGAGGAAAGAGGGGGATACAGGCCAGGACAGAGGAGGATAGAGGGATACAGGCCAGGACAGAGGAGGAAAGAGGGGGATACAGGCCAGAACAGAGGAGGATAGAGGGGATACAGGCCAGGACAGAGGAGGATAGAGGGATACAGGCCAGGACAGAGGAGGAAAGAGGGGGATACAGGCCAGGACAGAGGAGGATGGAGGGGATTCAGGCCAGAACAGAGGAGGATAGAGGTGATACAGGCCAGGACAGAGGAGGAAAGAGGGGATACAGGCCAGGATAGAGGAGGATGGAGGGGATACAGGCCAGGACAAAGGAGGATAGAGGTGATACAGGCCAGAACCGAGGAGGATAGAGGGGATACAAGCCAGGACAGAGGAGGGAAGAGGGGATACAGGCCAGGACAGAGGAGGAAAGAGGGGGATACAGGCCAGGACAGAGGAGGATGGAGGGGATACAGGCCAGAACAGAGGAGGATAGAGGGGATACAGGCCAGGACAAAGGAGGATAGAGGGGATACAGGCCAGGACAGAGGAGGATAGAGTGGGATACAGGCCAGGACAGAGGAGGATAGAGGGGATACAGGGCTGGACAGAGAAGGATAGAGGGGATACAGAAAGGACAAAGGAGGATAGAGGTGATACAGGCCAGGACAGAGAAGGATAGAGGTGATACAGCCCAGAACAGAGAAGGATAGAGGGGATACAGGGGGATGGAGGGATTTCAGTCACAACAGATGTGTGATTATCTGCTGTAAGGTCACCAGACATGTGTGAGCTGCTGTCTCATGCTGTTGTCTGATTGGTGAACTAGTGTCTCAGTCATGTACAGAAACAATGGACACAATCACTTTCTACAGCGGAACTTGTTTTTGCGTCAGAACAAGAGCAAAGTGTGTCCTGTTTGGTCAATAGCGAATTCCTCCTGTGATGTCATCAGAGAGAGAAATGTGTGAGCTGGTCTGTTTGGAGCGTGATCAGCAGAAAGATTAAAACCATAATGTCTCCATAACGTTACCTCATGTTCAGAGTGGGCACTGAGCCAGTACAACACTGACGTCCACCCATCTCTATAACCACCAACGATCACTCTAATCGATCATAGCCCACATGAAAAAATTCTACAGTTTACTATAGAATACTACATTATCCCTCGTCATGTGTAGTACTTACTATACAATGTTTCTATACTAGAATACTATAGTAAATTCTACAGTATATTTCGCAAAAATGCACTGTAGTAAATACTACAGTCATGTCCGCAAAACCCTAAGATACGCAACACTACAATTTTTTAGCTATATTAAATATCACAGTATTTTACATTTGCATATACCCTGCCAACATCCCTCCCCCATTTCACAATTTGTGCCACCCGTATGTTAGAAAACTACATGCCAAGTAGAGACCATATTTTGTGTTCACTATAGGTTATAGAAAAGAGCTGATGCTCTGAATGATCTGTTCAGAACTCAGTCGTAACTACCTACAGGTTAAAATGAGCTCTTTTAGGAGAAGGCCTACACTTCTATGAATAAGACAAAGACATTAAAAACAAAAACACTACAGGAAATACTACATTACAATACAGTCATCAAAAACACTACAGGAAATACTACAGTATAGTGCAGTCAACAAATACACTCCAGTATAGTACAGTCCACAAAAACACTACAGGAAATACTACATTACAATACAGTCATCAAAAACACTACAGGAAATACTACAGTATAGTACAGTCCACAAAAACACTACAGTAAATACTACAGAAAAGTACAGACCACAAAAAAAAAAAACGACAGACCACAAAAAAACGACAGTAAAGAAAGTAAAGAAACTAATATTCAAGTGAATAAAGTGGATCTTAACGTTTAATACTGAAGCTCCCGAGTGGCACACCGGTCTAAGGCACTGCATCTCAGTCCTATAGTTGTCACTACAGACCCTGGTTTGATTCCAGGCTGTATCACAACCGTCTGTGATTGGGAGTCCCATAGGGCGGCGAACAATTGGCCCAGTGTCGTCCAAAGTTAGGGTTTGGCCGGGGTAGGCCGTCATTGTAAATAAGAATTTGTTCTTAAATGACTTGCCAAGTTAAATAAAAATAAATGTAAAAATATATCAATACAATAATCTACACACATCCTAACTACAGTATATTTTCCAATGCCTCTCTTTTCTTTCAAACAAGAAAAAACAATAAGGTCTTAAATATGGAATCTGCAGTAGAGAGAAACAGCGCCACTGGCCACTCTACAAGCTATCTTTTTTTTTGGTTGCTAAGGAGCATCGCTCGGCAGAATTAAAGAAGTGTTGTACACATTGTGCTCTTCTATCGGTTGTGCAATGATCTCAGAGGGGAAAAACTGTGCTGGTTGTTTGCAGTAACTTCTTTGTTTTTGTAATATCGCAAACAGACGTGGCTGTTTCACTGTTAAAGATTCCAGCTTTAAATGAAGCAATTGCAAAAGAATGTGTTGAGCTTCAGAGACAGCTGTGCACTTCAGAATGTTGAACTTTCAAGATAATGATGGTTATTGATGTACAGTTGAGTAAGAAGGGACAGACCAGCAATATCAAACACTTAGAAAAGTCCAACAATTGACTGTCTGTTCCAACAGTTCTCAGTTGCTTTGCCTGGTAAAGAATGGGGAAATGGTCACATCAGTGCCTGATGACCGGGCGACAGGTCTTCCATGCTCATAGATAACTCCTCAGAGGCTTGTGGTCTAAACCATATTTCAGATGATTCTTGTCTGTAAGATCAGGAAAGGCTCATTTTCCAGTGTGCAGCTTTATTGAATGAAGCAGACCTGGAAAAGACTCTGCATCCAGCTGTTAAAAACCAGACAACCACAGGAACAATGTAAAAAATGCCCCATATCAATAAGGAATACATTTCCACATGGAAAGATACAAAATATACCTGGAATGGCTGAGTGAGCCAGGACATTTTGGATTCCAATGAACCAGAATAACCTGGCTGAGTCAGAGAGTACATGGTACCATCATTCAAATGCCATTAAAGTTATGACCTGTAACATTACAGACAGCAAGCAGACTACAAGCTATCAGGAAGAAATAAGAATGTGATAAATTAACATGAGCAGAATGTGTGGGCAGCTAATTACTTGTATTTACAGTAGCAGTCAAAGGTTTTACAACACCTACTCATTCAAGGGTTTTTCTTTATTTTTTACTATTTTCTACATTGTAGAATAATATTGAAGACATCAAAACTATGTAATAACACATATGGAATCATGTAGTAACTAAAAAAAGTATTTTAGATTTGATATTCTTCAAAGTAGCGATCATAATCTGACACTTACAGCCAGAAAGCTGTCTAAGAGCAGGTTTTTACCTCTCTACTGTTAGAAAGCCGGATCAGCTAAGAATACCTAAGAGTGAATTCAACTATTTTGAAAACGCAATTAACTGGAATGATCTCTTGTCCTATACAGACGTGGAAGCTGATAGTCAGGTTTTTCTATCCACAATCCAGACTACAATAAATGGCTTCCTAAAGAAAATCAAATCCAAACCTGGCCAAAAGAGCACTCTTCCTTGGCTAAATGGAGAAATCTGGAAATTGATGAAACAACGAGACTATGCTCTAAAAATAGCCCTAAGATCCAAATTAGAGCATGACAGACGTAGGTTTACCATGTTGAGAAATAAGGTGATGAAAGAAATCAGACAGGCCAAGGCAAACTTTTTTATTAACATAATTGGTGAACCAAAGGGAAATTCTAAATTGATCTGGAAGAATCTAAAAAAGTTAACAGGGAAAGACCATAGTAAAACTGCAAAAAGACTAGAAATCATGTTGAATAAATAACAAACTAATACAGGATGCAGTCGAAATAGCAATAGCCTTCAATTCCTACTTTATTGACTGTCAGGGTACTGACACAGAACCCCTCCACTGGTTTCTTGGGCTCAGTGCTAGTAAATTACACTCAACCTGTCTTCATCATAAGGGAGGTTTCTGAGTCAAAGGTGAACAAGGTGATTAGCTCACTAAAGAACTCTAAAGCCAAATATGTGTTTGGGCTGGACTCTACCTTTCATAAAACTACAAAGAGTCACTCATTGGCCCCATTACTAAGGTCACCGACACATCTATTGGTCTCGGGATGTTTCCAAGGGTATGGAAGTCGGCCATAATAACGGCCATCTTTAAATCGTGCGACCCTGCTGACGTGAGTAACTACAGGCCCATTATTATACTACCTGTGGTGTCAAAGGTTGTTGAAAAGTGTGTGTCAGAACAACTGATTGCCCACCTCAACAACAGCCCCTCCACATTACACTCCATGCAGTTTGGCTTCAGAGCGAAACACTCCACAGAAACGGCCAACTGCTTTCTTCTGGAAAATGTGAAGTCCAAGATGGACAGAGGGGGCGTTGTTGGGGCTGTGTTTCTGGACCTAAGGAAGGCTTTTGATACTGTTAACCATGAGATTCTCATCACAAAATTGTCCAAGTTCAACTTTTCCCCCGATGCTCCCCCAAGAACTCACTACTATAATGGTTCAGGTTACAAAGTGACTCAGTGACTCGTGTTTGCATCTCAATGTGAAAAAAACTGTTTGCATGTTCTTCACAAAGAGGGCAACAGCTGCTACTGAGCCAGATGTCTATGTGTCAGGGGAGAAGCTCCAGGTGGTATCTGATTTGAAGTACCTTGGCATCATACTTGATTCCAACCTCTCTTTTAAAAAGCATGTGAAAAAGGTCATTCAAATAACCAAATTCAACCTAGCTCATTTCCGATTTATACGAAATTGTTTGACTACAGAGGTAGCAAAACTGTACTTCAAATCTATGATACTCCCCCACTTAACATACTGCTTGACTAGTTGGGCCCAAGCTTGCTGTACAACATTAAAACCTATTCAGTCTGTCTACAAACAGGCTCTCAAAGTGCTTGATAGGAAGCCCAATAGCCATCATCACTGTTACATCCTCAGAAAGCATGAGCTCCTGAGTTGGGAAAATCTTGTGCAATCCCCCGACGCATGTCTTGTATTCAAGATCCTAAATGGCCTGGCTCCCCCTCCATACAGTACTTTTGTTAAACAGAAAACCCAAACATATGGCAGCAGATCCACAAGGTCTGCCATGAGAGGTGACTGTATAGTTCCCTTAAGGAAAAGCACTTTTAGTAAATCCGCTTTCTCTGTGAGAGCTTCCCATGTCTGGAATACACTGCCATCAGACACACATAACTGCACCACATATCACACTTTCACAAAATGCATGAAGACATGGCTAAAGGTCAATCAGATTTGTGAACATGGTCCCTAGCTGTGTGTTGCTGCTTTCCATGTTGTCTGTTGTCTGTAGCTTGTGAGGTGTGGAAACACTTTGTTGCTTTTATGAATTGTCTTGCTGCTTTTTGTTCTATGTTTCTCTGTCTGTATGTTACATCTTGCTTGTCCTATGTTGCTCTGTCTGTATGCTATGTCTTGCTTGTCCTATGTTGCTCTGCGTGTGCTCACTGCTCAATGACTGTCTATATTGTAATTGTTTTTTCAACCGCAGCCCAGGGACTGCGGTTGAAAATTGGCTAAAACCCGGCAGTTTTACTGAAACGTTGATTAATGTGCACTGTTCCTGTAAACATAAAATAAACTCAACAACTCAACAGCCACCCTTTGCCTTGATGACAGCTTTGCACACTTTTGGCATTCTCTCAACCAGCTTCATGAGGCAGTCACCTGGAATGCATTTAAATTCAAAGTTAATTAATGGAATTTATTTCCTTCCTGTTTGTGTTGTGACAAGGCAAGGGTGGTATACAGAAAATACCCCTATTTGGTAAAAGAGCAAGTCCATATTATGGCAAGAACAGCTCATATAAGCAAAGAGAAACGACAGTCCATCATTACTTTAAGACATGAAGGTAATTTAATGTGGAAGATTTCAAGAAAATGTAAAGTTTCTTCAAGTACAGTTGCAAAAACCATAAAGTTACGATGAAACGGGTTCTCATGAGGACCGTCACAGGAAAGGAAGACCCAGATTTACCTCTGCTGCAGAGGATACGTTCATTCCAGTCTGTGATTTATTTAGAATTCAAAGTACACTAAACCAGCATGGCTACCACAGCATTCTGCAGTGATACGCCATCCCATCTGGTTTGTGCTTCATGGGATTATCATTTGTTTTTCAACAGGACAATGACCCAACACACCTCCAGGTTGTGTAAGGGCTATTTGACCAAGAAAGAGAGTGATGGAGTGCTGCGTCAGATGACCTGGCCTCCACAATCACCCAAATTCAACCGTATTTTACATTTTTTAAATTTAACTAGGCAAGTCAGTTAAGAACAAATTCTTATTTACAATGATGGCCTACCAGGGAACAGTGGGTTAACTAACTTGTTCAGGGGCAGAACAACAGATTTTTACCTTGTCAGCTTGAGGATTCAATCTATTAACCTTTCGGTTACTGGCCCAACGCTCTAACCACTAGGCTACCTGCCGCCCTTATTGAGATGGTTTGGGATGAGTTGGACATCAGAGTGAAGGAACAGCAGCCAACAAGTGCTCAGCATATGTGGGAACTCCTTAAAGATTGTTTGAAAAGCATTCCTCATGAAGCTGGTGTAGAGAATGCCAATAGTGTTATCATGGCAAAGGGTTTTACTTTGAAGAATCTCAAAGAATCTCAAGATTTGTATTAAGTTTTTTTGGTTACTACATGATTCCATATGTGTTATTTCATAGTTCTGATGTCTTCACTAGTATTATATAATGTAGAAAATAGTAAAAATAAAGAAAAAGCCTTGAATGAGTAGGCGTGTCCAAACTTTTGACTGGTACTGTATATGAATGCATACATACTGAACACATTCTTTACAAAACATGTTAGAAAGTCATGAGCATCAGGAATGAGTTTAAACCTTCCAGGTAAGGCAAAGAAAGGACAGAGGTCAGGTCAAATCAGAGTGAACAAAACAATGTGGACAAGGATGGATCACACCACAGATCTAGTCCTGCTTACAGATCTACTATCTTAGTGTGACCAGTTTCTGACAGCAGGAAAATAATCATGCAGCAACAGGAAATGTCAATTATATTGTGAATTATAAGTGCACATTAATCAACGTTTCAGTAAAACTGCCGGGTTTTAGCCAATTTTCAACCGCAGTCCCTGGGCTGCGGTTGAAAATTGGCTAAAACCCGGCAGTTTTACTGAAACGTTGATTAATGTGCACTGTTCCTGTAAACATAAAATAAACTCAACAACTCAACAGCCACCCTTTGCCTTGATGACAGCTTTGCACACTTTTGGCATTCTCTCAACCAGCTTCATGAGGCAGTCACCTGGAATGCATTTAAATTCAAAGTTAATTAATGGAATTTATTTCCTTCCTGTTTGTGTTGTGACAAGGCAAGGGTGGTATACAGAAAATACCCCTATTTGGTAAAAGAGCAAGTCCATATTATGGCAAGAACAGCTCATATAAGCAAAGAGAAACGACAGTCCATCATTACTTTAAGACATGAAGGTAATTTAATGTGGAAGATTTCAAGAAAATGTAAAGTTTCTTCAAGTACAGTTGCAAAAACCATAAAGTTACGATGAAACGGGTTCTCATGAGGACCGTCACAGGAAAGGAAGACCCAGATTTACCTCTGCTGCAGAGGATACGTTCATTCCAGTCTGTGATTTATTTAGAATTCAAAGTACACTAAACCAGCATGGCTACCACAGCATTCTGCAGTGATACGCCATCCCATCTGGTTTGTGCTTCATGGGATTATCATTTGTTTTTCAACAGGACAATGACCCAACACACCTCCAGGTTGTGTAAGGGCTATTTGACCAAGAAAGAGAGTGATGGAGTGCTGCGTCAGATGACCTGGCCTCCACAATCACCCAAATTCAACCGTATTTTACATTTTTTAAATTTAACTAGGCAAGTCAGTTAAGAACAAATTCTTATTTACAATGATGGCCTACCAGGGAACAGTGGGTTAACTAACTTGTTCAGGGGCAGAACAACAGATTTTTACCTTGTCAGCTTGAGGATTCAATCTATTAACCTTTCGGTTACTGGCCCAACGCTCTAACCACTAGGCTACCTGCCGCCCTTATTGAGATGGTTTGGGATGAGTTGGACATCAGAGTGAAGGAACAGCAGCCAACAAGTGCTCAGCATATGTGGGAACTCCTTAAAGATTGTTTGAAAAGCATTCCTCATGAAGCTGGTGTAGAGAATGCCAATAGTGTTATCATGGCAAAGGGTTTTACTTTGAAGAATCTCAAAGAATCTCAAGATTTGTATTAAGTTTTTTTGGTTACTACATGATTCCATATGTGTTATTTCATAGTTCTGATGTCTTCACTAGTATTATATAATGTAGAAAATAGTAAAAATAAAGAAAAAGCCTTGAATGAGTAGGCGTGTCCAAACTTTTGACTGGTACTGTATATGAATGCATACATACTGAACACATTCTTTACAAAACATGTTAGAAAGTCATGAGCATCAGGAATGAGTTTAAACCTTCCAGGTAAGGCAAAGAAAGGACAGAGGTCAGGTCAAATCAGAGTGAACAAAACAATGTGGACAAGGATGGATCACACCACAGATCTAGTCCTGCTTACAGATCTACTATCTTAGTGTGACCAGTTTCTGACAGCAGGAAAATAATCATGCAGCAACAGGAAATGTCAATTATATTGTGAATTATAATTCATGGACATTTTTTGTAGGGGTTGATACATTTTTCAATAGGGCAAATAAAACCTGACATTTTTCAGTGGAAATTACATTAGAAGCCTTTTTAAACGTCTAGTAAACTACAAGTTTGCATTTCCTTCTGCTCAATAACATTCTCTACAACAACAGTGATTAAATTAAGATAACAGATTTGCACCAGCAAGGCTACTTCAGGCCAGGCTGTCTGAAAATCAGTGAAGCCATTATCAAAACCAAGAGTTCATGCGTCAACATCACATCACAGTCCCCCTCACTCCTCTAATCTCCTCAAACCCTGACCTAGAAAGCTCATGCACTGGGTTTAGTGCCCGGTGTCTGTGTGAGCCGCCAGGGACACATAAATATGTTGACTGATATCTTCCTCCTTGATGAAAACCAGGAGGGGGGATGGAAGAAGCTGAGTAGAGAAATGTTTGTCCTCATTTAATCATGTGGTGGTTTGGCCCGTGCCCTGCTCTGACAATCAGGAGTACTTCCTCTGTCTCCAACCTGCAGCCAGGAAGTCCTCCAACAGTAAGTTGAGTCTGTTTTGACACAATGGGCACCCTCATCAGTATGTAGGTCATCTCATCACCCAGAACCAAATCTAACAAAAGCTCATTCCAACCAATGTCTTGTTGCTGTTGTTGTTGTGCTCTTTTTGGGAGATGTCATCACCTTTTTTTGAGCACCACATACCATTAAAACCTTTAAGTAGAATCAGCACATCTAAACTCTACAAATCAGCTAACGTTAAGGCTCTCCTGAGAGGCTAGTATGGAGGACGATGGAGGGTGATACAGGCCAGGACAGAGGAGGATAGAGGGGATACAGGCCAGGACAGAGGAGGATAGAGGGGATTACAGTCCAGGATAGAGGAGGATAGAGGGGATACAGGCCAGGACAGAGGAGGACAGAGGGGATACAGGCCAGGACTGAGGAGTATAGAGGGGATACAGGCCAGGACAGAGGAGGATAGAGGGGGATACAGGCCAGGACAGTGGAGGATAGAGGGGATACAGGCCAGGATAGAGGGGGATACAGGCCAGGACTGAGGAGTATAGAGGGGATAAAGGCCTGAACAGAGGAGTATAGAGAGGATACAGGCCAGGACAGAGGAGTATAGAGAGGATACAGGCCAGGACAGAGGAGGAAAGAGGGGGATACAGGCCAGGACAGAGGAGTATAGAGAGGATACAGGCCTGAACAGAGGAGTATAGAGAGGATACAGGCCAGGACAGAGGAGTATAGAGAGGATACAGGCCAGGACAGAGGAGGAAAGAGGGGGATACAGGCCAGGACAGAGGAGTATAGAGAGGATACAGGCCTGAACAGAGGAGTATAGAGAGGATACAGGCCAGGACAGAGGAGTATAGAGAGGATACAGGCCAGGACAGAGGAGTATAGAGGGGATACAGGCCAGGACAGTGGAGGATAGAGGGGATACAGGGCAGGATAGAGGGGGATACAGGCCAGGACAGAGGAGTATAGAGGGGATACAGGCCAGGACAGAGGAGTATAGAGAGGATACAGGCCTGAACAGAGGAGTATAGAGAGGATACAGGCCAGGACAGAGGAGTAAAGAAGGGATACAGGCCAGGACAGAGGAGTATAGAGAGGATACAGGCCAGGACAGAGGAGTATAGAGGTGATACAGGCCAGGACAAAGGAGGATAGAGGGGGATACAGGCCAGGACAGAGGAGTATAGAGGGGATACAGGCCAGGACAGAGGAGTAAAGAAGGGATACAGGCCAGGACAGAGGAGTAAAGAAGGGATACAGGGCAGGACAGAGGAGTAAAGAAGGGATACAGGGCAGGACAAAGGAAAAGGCCACCATTTATGGTTTGTCTTGCACTATCAGACTACAGGCCCCATTCTATGAAAACTGGTTACCAGATTTCCAAGACAAGTAGGACAGAGCCTGTAGGTTCTAGAAACAGAACTAAAATGAATAGAGCTTTTATAGCATCACATACAGCAGCACTTAGACAAAGTTAGGCCTTTTCAGTCACAACAGATGTGTGATTATCTGCTGTAAGGTCATCATGTTCAGAAACAATGGACACAATCACTTTCTACAGAGCAAAGTGTGCCCTGTTTGGTCAATAGCGATTTTCTCCTGTGATGTCATCAGAGAGAGAAATGCGTGAGCTGGTCTGTTTGGAGCGTGATCAGCAGAAAGATTAAAACCATAATGTCTCCATAACGTTACCTCATGTTCAGAGTGACGTTGATGTTGATGTTCAACACTGACGTCCACCCATCTCTATAACCACCAACCATCACTCTAATCGACCATAGCCCACATGAAAAAATTCTACAGTTTACTATAGAATACTATAGTACTTACTATAGTACCTCGATCATGTGTAGTACTTACTATAGAATGTTTTAACATACTAGAATACTATAGTAAATACTACAGTAATGTCTGCAAAAACACTACACTTTTTTAACTATAGTAAATACTACAGTATTCAATTTGCATATACCCTGCCCATTCCCCTCCCATATTTCACATATTGTGCTACCCATAAGTGAAAAAATACATGCCAAGTAGAGACCACATATTGTGTTCCCGACAGGTTATAGAAAATAGTAAAAGCTCTGAATTATCCATTCAGAACTCAGTCCTACCTAGGTAGGTTTCCTGAAGGAGAAAGCCTCCACTTCTATGTCAAAAACAATAAAACAAAAACACTACAGTAAATACTACAGTGATGTTCGCAAAAACACTAGAGTAAAAACTACATTATAATACCAGTCTGCAAAAACACTAGAGTAAATACTACATTATAGTACAGTCTGCAAAAACACTAGAGTAAAAACTACATTATAATACCAGTCTGCAAAAACACTAGAGTAAATACTACATTATAGTACAGTCTGCAAAAACACTAGAGTAAAAACTACATTATAATACCAGTCTGCAAAAACACTAGAGTAAATACTACATTATAGTACAGTCTGCAAAAACACTAGAGTAAATACTACATTATAGTACAGTCTGCAAAAACACAAGAGTAAATACTACATTACAGTACCAGTCTGCAAAAACACTAGAGTAAATACTACATTATAGTACAGTCTGCAAAAACACTAGAGTAAATACTACATTATAATACCAGTCTGCAAAAACACGAGTAAAAACTACATTATAATACCAGTCTGCAAAAACACTAGAGTAAATACTACATTATAGTACAGTCTGCAAAAACACTAGAGTAAATACTACATTATAGTACAGTCTGCAAAAACACAAGAGTAAATACTACATTATAGTACCAGTCTGCAAAAACACTAGAGTAAATACTACATTATAGTACAGTCTGCAAAAACACAAGAGTAAATACTACATTATAGTACCAGTCTGCAAAAACACAAGAGTAAATACTACATTATAGTACCAGTCTGCAAAAACACTAGAGTAAATACTACATTATAGTACCAGTCTGCAAAAACACTAGAGTAAATACTACATTATAGTACCAGTCTGCAAAAACACTAGAGTAAATACTCCATTATAGTACAGTCTGCAAAAACACTAGAGTAAATACTAAAGTAAAGTCAGCAAAAACACTACAGTAAATAATACAGAAAGTCCCAAGAAAGTCAGGGGCCAAGGAAGAAACCTAGAAAGGTACCAGGCTCTGAGGGGTGGCCAGTCCTCTTCTGGCTGTGCCGGGTGGAGAATATAAACCTAGAGAGGAACCAGGCTCTGAGGGGTGGCCAGTCCTCTTCTGGCTGTGCCGGGTGGAGAATATAAACCTAGAGAGGAACCAGGCTCTGAGGGGTGGCCAGTCCTCTTCTGGCTGTGCCGGGTGGAGAATATAAACTTAGAGAGGAACCAGGCTCTGAGGGGTGGCCAGTCCTCTTCTGGCTGTGCCGGGTGGAGAATATAAACCTAGAGAGGAACCAGGCTCTGAGGGGTGGCCAGTCCTCTTCTGGCTGTGCCGGGTGGAGAATATAAACCTAGAGAGGAACCAGGCTCTGAGGGGTGGCCAGTCCTCTTCTGGCTGTGCCGGGTGGAGAATGTAAGAGTAAATGGCCAGTAGGCCAGAATGTACTATAGGATATACTACAGTTGTCTTTTACTACAGTATTTATAATATAGTTAACAGTAAATACTAAAGTATTTCTAACATACTAAGTATACTATAGTATTTTTTTATGTGGGACACTTATTTTATTTGTATTTTTTTGTACTTTTTACCCCTTTTTCGTGATATCCAATTGGTAGGTGCAGTCTTATCCCATCGCTGCAACTCCCGTAAGAACTCGGGAGAGGCAAAGGTCGAGAGCCATGCGTCTTCCAAAACACGACCCTGCTTCTTGACACACTGCTCGCTTAACCCAGAAGCCAGCCGCACCAATGTGTTTCGGAGGAAGCACCGGATGCTGGGCCAATTGTGCACCGCCTCAGGCACCGCCTCATGGGTTTCCGCGGCCGGTTGCAACACAGCCCAGGATCGAACCCTGATCTGTAGTGGCAGCTCAATCCCTGCGATGCAGTGCCTTAAGACCCTGCGCCACTCGGAAGGCCCAGGGAGGAGACACTTACTGACTCCATTGTTTCAGAAGACATTACACAACTGTAGCCGTTCTAATTTCATAAAGTATGATTGCATGGGAACTGGAATTAACAGAAGTGGCCAGTCATTCACATAAGTGCTCATGGTTGAGAACTGAGGTTGAATCTGCTCCTCAGATATGATTGGTATATGTATTTACTTAGTAGAAAATCTATTTGACTTGTGGAATGTTAAGTGAACCTCTAGCTGGCAGTGAGAATGAAGTCCTCGATACAGTTGAAGTCGGAAGTTAACATACACTTAGGTTGGAGTCAGTAAAACTTCTTATGGCTGGGGGCAGAATTGAGTAGCTTAGATGAATAAGGTGCCCAGAGTAAACTGCCTGCTTATATATATATGCATATTATTAGTATATTTGGATAGAAAACACTCAGAAGTTTCTAAAACTGTTTGAATGACGTCTATGAGTATAACAGAACTCATATGGCAGGCAAAAACCTGAGAAAAGATCCAACCAGGAAGGGGGAAGTCTGAGGTTGGTCGTTTTTCAACTCATTCCCTATTGAAGATACAGTGGGATATTGGTCATGTTGCACTTCCTAAGGCTTCCACTAGATGTCAACAGTCTCCAGAACCTTGTTTGAGGCTTCTACTGTAAAGGAGGGGCTCATAAGGGCTCTTTGAGTCAGTGGTCTGGCAGAGTGCCACAAGCTCGTGAGGCTCGTTCACATGAGAGGTAGCTCACGTTCCATTGCTTTATTACAGACAAAGGAATTCTCCGGTTGGAACATTATTGAAGATTTATGTTAAAAACAACCTAAAGATTGATTCTATACATTGCTTGACATGTTTCTACAGACTGTAACGAAACTTTTTGACATTTCGTCTGCTCCTAGTGAACGCGCTTCGGGAGTTTGGATTTGTTTACAAAACGTGCTAACAAAAGTAGCTATTTGGACATAAATGATGGACATTATCAAACAAAACAAACATTTATTGTGGAACTGGGATTCCTGGGAGTGCATTCTGATGAAGATCATCAAAGGTAAGTGAATATTTATAATGTTATTTCTGACTTCTGTTGACTGCACAATATGGCGGATATCTTTTTGGCTTGTTTGGTCTCTGAGCGCCGTACTCAGATTATTGCATGGTTTGCTTTTTCCGTAAAGCTTTTTTGAAATCTGACACAACGGTTGCATTAAGGAGAAGTGTATCTAAAGTTCCATGCATAACACTTGTATTTTCATCAACATTTATTATGAGAATTTCTTTAAATTGATGTGGCTCTCTGCAAAATCACTGGATGTTTTTGGAACTACTGAACATAACGCGCCAATGTATACTGAGATCTTTTTATTTGAACTTAATCGAACAAAACAGACATGTATTGTGTAACATGAAGTTCTATGAGTGTCATCTGATGAAGATCATCAAAGGTTAGTGATTCATTCTCTCTCTATTTCGGATTTTTGTGACTCCTCTCTTTGGCTGGAAAAATGGCTGTGTTTTTCTGTGACTTGGCTCTGACCTAACAATCGTTTGTGGTGCTTTCGCCATAAAGCCTATTTGAAATCGGAAATGTCCTCTGGTCTGATGAAACAAAAATAGAACTGTTTCGCCATAATGATAATTGTTATGTTTGGAGGAAAAAGGGGGAGGCTTGCAAGCTAAAGAACACCATCCCAACCATGAAGCACGTGGGTGGCAGCATCATGTTGTGGGAGTCTTTGCTGCAGGAGGGACTGGTGCACGTCACAAAATAGATGGCTTCATGAGGTAGGAAAATGATGTGGATATATTGAAGCAACATCTCAAGACGTCAGTTAAAGCTTGGTCGCAAATGGATCTTCCAAATGGACAATGACCCCAAGCATACTTCCAAAGTTGTGGCAAAATGGCTTAAGGACAACAAAGTCAAGGTATTGGAGTGGCCATCACAAAGCCCCGACCTCAATCCTATAGAAAATTTGTGGGCAGAACTGAAAAAGTGTGTGTGAACAAGGAGGCCTACAAGCCTGACTCCGTTACACCAGCTCTGTCAGGAAGAAGGGGTCAAAATTCACCCAACTTATTGTGGGAAGCTTGTGGAAGGCTCCCTGAAACGTTTGACCCAGGTTAAACAATTTAAAGGCAATGCTACCAAATACTAATTGAGTGTATGTCAATTTCTGACCCACTGGGAATGTGATGAAATAGATAAAAGCTGAAATAGAATAATAATAGAGAGAATGATTTGACATTTTACATTCTTAAAATAAAGTGGTGATCCTAACTGGCCTCAAACAGGGCATTTTTACTAAGATTAAATGTCAGGAATTATGAAAAACTGAGTTTAAATGTGTTTGGCTAAGGTGTATGGACACTTCCGACTTCATCTGTACTTAATCATCCACAGTCTCATGTCTAGTGTGTTCACTTCTTCTTAGAAAAAAAAGGTTCCAAAAGGGTTCTTCAACTGTCCGCATAGGAGAACCCTTTTTACTTCCAGGTAGGACGCTTTTTGGTTCCAGGTAGAACCCTTTTGAGTTCCATGCAGGACCCTCTGTGGAAAGGGTGCTACGTGGAACTGAAAATGGTTCTACCTGAGACCAAAAAGGATCTACCTGGATCCAAAAATGTTTTTTCAAAGGGTTCTCCTATGAGGACAGCCACATTACTATTTTAGGTCATAGATAGCACCTTTTTTTCTTAGAGTGAATCAGCCCAAATACAATATGACAAATTATTCCCATGGTGGTTCTCAGTGCATCAGGCAACCATGTTTGGTAGCAACTCATTTCAGGAGTCCTTTGGAGAGGAGCCAGAAACAAGGGCCATAAGAGAGTGTGGTGCTTGACCTGCCTAAACCAGATTTATCACCTTATAATACCGTCACCACATCAACTTGAGCATTTAATAGTAGAAATATTGTCAAAAGAGGGAAAAAACAAAATTAAATTGTCTGTGACTTTGAAACGATAATCCAGGATTCTCTCAAGAGTGGATTTTCCATCAAGGAATAACCAATCTTCTGGGATCAGACGCTGTCCTCCCATAACTCTACATGGAGTATAGGCATTACTAGCTCACACATCCACTGAGATGTACGCAGGTTCCAACATGAAAAATTCAAAAACTGAAACTAATATTGAAGTGAATAAAGTGGCTCTTAACTTTTGGCATCATAACTACAGTATATTGTCCTTCTGATAACATCAAATGCAGGTGTCTCTCTTTTCTTTCAAACAAGAAAAGCTAGTAAGTAACCAATTTTTTTCAGTCTGGAAGGACACAACATCCCTTTACTCAATCTTCTCTCAGTTTTCTGGTCTTAAAGATGGAATCTGCAGGAGGGGGAAACTGCGCCACTGGCCGCTCCACCGCTGCTGGTATTGATTTTGTTTCCGAGCTGCGCAGAATGTAAAAACAAATTGCAGTACACATTGTCCTCTTCTATCAGTTGTGCAATGATCTCAGAGGGGAAAAACTGTGCTGGTTGTTTGCAGTAACTTCTTTGTTTTTGTAATATCGCAAACAGACGTGGCTGTTTCACTGTTAAAGATTCCAGCTTTAAATGAAGCCATTGCAAAAGAATGTGTTGAGCTTCAGAGACAGCTGTGCACTTCAGAATGTTGAACTTTCAAGATAATGATGGTTATTGATGTACAGTTGAGTAAGAAGGGACAGACCAGCCATATCAAACACTTAGAAAAGTCCAACAATTGACTGTCTGTTCCAACAGTTCTCAGTTGCTTTGCCTGGTAAAGAATGGGGAAATGGTCACATCAGTGCCTGATGACCGGGCGACAGGTCTTCCAATGCTCGTAGATAACTCCTCAGAGGCTTGTGGTCTAAACCATATTTCAGATGATTCTTGTCTGTAAGATCAGGAAAGGCTCATTTTCCAGTGTGCAGCTTTATTGAATGAAGCAGACCTGGAAAAGACTCTGCATCCAGCTGTTAAAAACCAGACAACCACATGAACATCTTGGAGCCACGACACAAATGTGCTTTATTGCCCTAATGATAAAGTTCTGCTGATCCCTTATCAGGCAAATGTTTGGCTGGGTGGATGAGGTATGTAGACGACTAGAGTGCTGACTGGTTTATAGGGAGCCAGAGAATGTCACTCCATCTAGGGATCGAGGCAAACAAGGAGACAAACAACCATGTTGCAACATTCGCTGACGTGGAGCTAGAGGCAGAAGCCTCGCCGGCTGATGTCGGTCTGTAGCTGCAGCAATTGGAGGTCTCAGTCTGCTCATAATCATCATCAGTCAGAGTAACACATTGGAGTGGTGTGTGCATATACAGTGTGTGTGTGTGTGTGTGTGTGTCTGAATGAGCTCTACAATGCATGTGCTGAGATGTCTGAGGAATTCTCCAGTACTCCAAACACCACGTCAGACCACCTGCCAGTTAGGTTAACAAACTCACTCTTCACGTTGTGTTTAAGTTGTGTAAAACAAAGCTACTCAATCCCTTGAGGAAATGTTGTTAAGGCTGTGGGTTCATCCCTGTCGTCCCCCTAGAAAGTGTGAGTGTAAGAGGTGACTGAACTATGCTGTCTTAATACAGGCTTGTCTATGACCTTGGCACTTCTACAGCTCACTCTGAGAAAACCATCTTTGTTCCAGTGGTGACAGATTGTAACACAACTTGTTGAGCACTTGACTTACTGCAGCCAGTTGAGAGATGAGCATTATCCTCCACTCCGAGAGACTAAATACACTACTATTTCTGTCACCAACCCAGACTTGCAAGAAGTATTGTATTTCTGTTTTTGTATAAGTATTGTATAACTGTTTTTTATTTTATTTTTACCATATCCAATTCATTATTTATATTTATTTCCACTGTCTCAGCTGCAGTTTTGTATTTTTTTCCCCAGAATCAATTGCAGACTACACTACCACAGAGAAGAGTAACGGAAAAACACATTTCTTAGGCAGTACTCAGCCACAGTTTCCAAAAGCTTGGCAAAAGTTAGCCGATACATGGAAAAACTCTGTGTACCTCTCTCTCTCTTTTGCTCTCTCTCTTTTTCTCTCTCTTTTGCTCTCTCTCTCGCTCTCCTCCTCCTCTCTACCAATTATGTGGTCAACATGAGGTCATTTCACCTAAGCTGCCTTGTGCAAGAAAAAAAAACTGTTCCCTACAAATTGTCCACATAGCCAAACAGCCACGTCAGATATGCTTGGAATCTGACCGGTCAGTATCGAGTCTCAAATTTCGATTCCTCGATTTTTCAAACTCAGGAAGGGAAAACATTCCCATGGTCCCTCTGTCCCACCCCTACCCCTTAGGAATTATTACACCCCTACCCCTTAGAAATGATTACACCCCTACCCCTTAGAAATGATTACACTCCTACCCCTTAGAAATTATTACCGAATTTTCAGTGACACAAATTCAAGAGAACAAACATTTATGCAAGGCCTGGGAGAAACATTATAGCTGAGTATAAAAAAGTAATATTGATATTGAAATAACAGATTTCCCATTAGCCCATTAGCACCAACACAATATTTGTTCTGATTCTAAAACAGAATCAGAACAAAGCACATCTATCAGTAGGAGGCTATGTGGTAAGTTTTAAAGATCTACCACGATGAATCATCCATTAAAACACATAGACTGTGGATAAGTGGCATATGGGTATGGCATTGGCTTGTGTTACCTCATGTATTTACCATTGACTAACCTCTCCAAACTTGTATAGCAGTGACATCTAGTGGCAACAGAGCGTAAAAGGCACACTAATGAGCCAAGCACACTTTGCTGGAGGAGAGAGGTCAGGCGTTGTAAGTTGTAAAGCTATAAGCATCTCGGCACACATCGATCAAACTGCTGTGTGTGTGGCTATGTGAGCTTTTAGGTCTACTCTACAAAAAAAAAAACAGCTGAATATACAGAAAACTTGCAACAAAGTTAGAAAAGTAAGTCATATTTCAATATAGTCATTGTAAAGAGGGGGGGGGGGGGGGGCCTGTCCATGGAGGATCTGGCATCCTCATTTATCATAATGAAAAATGTATGGAGCTTTAAGGTTATACGAAAGTCTGTACTTTATCTTCTCAGGAGAATACAGATGGAGAAGTAGGGCTATGTCAGCAGCTCTATCCTCTGACTTCCCGAGGGGAGAAGAGAAGAAAAAGTTCTAAATGTACACTATATATACAAAAGTATGTGGACACCCCTTCAAATAAGTGGATTCGGCTATTTCAGCCACACCAGTTGCTGACAGGTGTATAAAATCGAGCCCACAGTCATGCAATCTCCATAGACACACATCGGCAGTAGAATGGCCTTACTGAAGAGCTCAGTGACGCAGGATGCCACATTTCCAACAAGTCAGATCGTAAAATTTCTACGCTGCAAGAGCTGCCCCGGTCAACTGTAAGTGCTGTTATTTTGAAGTGGAAAAGTCTAGGAGCAACAATGTCTCAGCCACGAAGTGGTAGGCCACACAAGCTCACAGGATGGAACTGCCGAGTGCTGAAGTGCGTAAAAATCGCCTGTCCTCGGTTACAACACTCACTACCGAGTCCCAAACTGCCTCAGGAAGGAACGTCAGCATGATAACTGCTCGTTGGGAGCATCATGAAATGGGTTTCCATGGTCGAGAAGCCGCACACAAGCCTAAGATCACCATGTGCAATGCCATTCGTCGGCTGGAGTGGTGTAAAGCTTGCCGCCATTGGACTCTGGAGCAGTGGAAACGCGTTCTCTGGAAAGGTGAAGCACGGGTTTGGCGGATGCCAGGAGAACGCTACCTGCCCGAATGCCTAGTGCCAACTGTGAAGTTTGGTGCAGGAGGAATAATGGTCCGGGGCTGTTTTTCATATCTCGGGCAAGGCCCCTTAATTCCAGTGAAGGGAAATCTTAATGCTACAGCATATTATGACATTCTAGACAATTCTGTGCTTCCAACGTTGTGGCAACAGTTTAGGGACGGCTCTTTCCTCTCTCAGCATGACAATTCCCCCATGCACAAAGCGAGGTCCATACAATAGTTTGTCAAGATCGCTGTGGAAGAACTTGACTGTCCTGCCCATAGCCCTGACCTCAACCCCATCAAGGCCCAATTGCCCAACTTCACTAATGCTCTTGGGCTAAATGGAACAAAGTCCCTGCATCAATGTTCCAACATCTAGTGGAAAGCCTTCCAAGAAGAGTGGAAGCTGTTATAGCAGCAAAGGGGGAACCAACTCCATATTAATGTCATGATTTTGGAATGAGATGTTCGGCGAACAGGTGTCCACATACTTTTGGTCATGTAGTTGAAATATATTATGTAATGGCCATTGATGTGAAAAGTATTGATTATGAAGGGAATTACTCATTGATGAAACACCTGTTTAGATGAATTTTTTCATCCCAGTTTTAGGGGTTGTATTTTTTATGAATCACTTGAAGTGGGGTTTGAAGGGCATGAGAAATTGACAGCCTACTGCACTGTATGCAGCCACACCGAATCAAAATGGTAAGGTCACTGTCAAGCATCCTTCCCTTTGATAGAGAAATATTCCCTTTCTAACAGTGTATATCCTTGCATCTACAAGAAAAGGTAACATTTAAGGGTACAGTATAGTACAGTACAAAACATTAAGATAACAGCTGTTGACATCAGGTCATTTCATATTGGATTAAAAGGTTCCTGGAACATTTTCGAAATATCAACTAGAAGTCTTCCGGATGTTTGAAATGGACGGACCAGAAATGTGCAACAGCGCTAAAACATCAGGGAGGCAGCCAAGGTCGAGAGAGTGCGCTTGTTTGAAATGGAAAAGAGTTGGGGTAGCTATTGATAAAGAAGAACATGAAGACGAAGCAGCTGCATTATAAGTGGGATGTACTGAGCTACTTCCCATCCCGAGGGGTTCCTGCTGACTGTACGGAGATTGTGACAGCCGGTTAAAAGGAAAGAACAAGATGTATGTCAGGAGAAGTGCAGTATTATCATAAGGAGACATATACTTAGAATATGGAGGAGGAATGGAGGGAAAAAGAGAGGCAGAGGAGGTCTAAGAGAGAGAGGGAGGAAGAGGGCAAGCTTGAGGTGGTTAAAAATGGCTGGGAAAAAAGAGACATGTTTTGTTAAAGAAGAATGGTAGAAAGTGTAAGCAGAGTGAGCTGAAGACAGGAGGAGAAATGGAAGTGAATGAGGGCGAAGTATCGGAGGTGATAGGTGTGGTGAAGTTCTCGGAGTCTGTGGCTTGCACCGAGGGTCAGGATAAAGAGGAGTCTGTGACAGTAGGAGTGAAGTTGTTTGAAAAAGTGGACCCTTGCCTTTCGGCTGATCCATTTGTGGTTTCAGGTTGGGCGAAAACAGCCCAGAGTTGGGTGCTGTGTAAACGGTGAGGGTAACCAGAATTGGTCTTGTGATAATTGTGTTTCTGCTGGTAAGAGGGAGGAGCTCCACGTTAAACAAATGGGGGCAAGAGATGAGAATTGTTTTGCTCTCAAGAAAAGGGCGCCATTGAAAGGAGTGATTACTGGGGTAGCGGTATGTGAAAGTTGACCAACTGAAGGGGAAGATTCCCGGTGTTTGTGATGCTCGTCGTTTGTTGCGACGCAGACAGGGTGGTGTGAGTGGTGAAACAGGAGTCATTGTCTGTTCTTTTGAGCTTTGATGTTGAGTCTTTGCCCTACAAGTCATGTTAGGATATACTATAAGTTATCCTGTGCAAGCTTTTGTGCCAAACACATTACGTTGTTACAGGTGTTGAGCTTATGTGCATGTGGCAGCAGTGTGTAGGAGGGAGGGTCCAAGGTGTGAGAAGTGTTTAGAAGCGTATATGAGACAAAGGAATGTGTAGCATTGGGGAAATGAGTTGTGTTAATTGTAGGGGTGCCCATGTGGCTGGGGATCAGAAATGTCCTTTGAGAAAGAGGCAGGTTGAAGTTTCCAGGGTTAGAGTAGTGCAGAACTTGTCATATGCTGAGGCAGTGAATAAAGTAGAGGAAGATGGGTGAAGCGGGAGGGATCCTGAGAGAAGTGGTGTGAGTAGTATATCTATACCATTACAGAGGGATAAACAAACAAGTGTTATGTTTCAGTAAGATTGGATTTTTAGCAATGGTGATCAACTGTACTGCAGGGATGTCACAGAAAATGTAGTTTGTGGTAGCAGCTGCAGAGAGGTATTTGGGTGTCAGAGACTTGACATCAGCGTTACAGGGTGTGTTAAGTGGTGGTGTGCCATCCTTTCAGGTTGTTGGCCTGAAGTAGGACTAAATAGATTTAAATAGTGGAGTAGAGTGGTGTTCTTTTTTTATTATTATTAATGAAATATATATATTTGCTATTTTTTTAGTGAGTGTAGTGTTAGATGGTAGGGTATTTGTTAAGTCTAAGGGTGTGCTCCAGTCTAGTAGGTGGCGGTAATGCAACATTTATTGGATGCCAACCGCAGTTAAAACTCATCGAAGAAGAAGTGCAACAGCATTTACACTCCGTTACCAAATCCAAGCATTTGTAAAATAATCTGTCAAATATTTGATTATTATCTGATGCCCTTTGGTACTAGCTAGGTCTATCAACGGAAGACAAAAAAACAACACAATAAGGCACCCTCTGTCAGCGATCGGTATTACACTCGATGATATAAAACAGGTAACGTCTTTTAGCTACCAATGTTGACCACTGAGCTTGGGCGTCAACATGATACAAACACGTGTTTTGGTTATGGCAGCCTTCATGCCATTTAACGTAAACTCACGTAAACTCGTACATCGCCTTGGTCCGTACAATTGCCCTTATTTTAGCGCTGTCAAACTTATCACCTTATCACCTTTAAAATGTAAATAAAACACTATAAAGAGTTTATATAATGTGCCATTACATACCTATTTGAAGGTTTGTGTCGAATTTGAATCGGTGCTAAAGTGATCTTAGAAGTAAACAGTGGCTTTGAGAATGATGATCGCATGCAATGATGACGAAAAAAATGACTAGGTATCCCACCCTGACCCCAGTCACTGTCCATTTCTTGTTTTTAAAGGATGAGAGAAGTGCTACACCTGGTGGAGAGAGATTGTAAGACAGAAATAGTTGCTTTATGCGAGCTGTACGTTACGACATGACACGTCCCGATGTAACAGAGGGTCAGTTTTTTAAACGTTTCTCCAATACTATAGAGCCGTTACCATGTCGATCAACGCTTGAATAGAAACCTAGTTCACCGATTTGGAAGTCAACAGAGTCGCTACAGTCCCATTACTTTTCTTTGTAGCCTCGTTTGAATGTTGCGGTTGCGCACATTTGTACGGAATGGGGTGAGTTTACGTTACAGTCATTTTATAGAATGTGCAGTTGACTAATGTGTTAGTGTTGGGCTGGTCCAAAAACCCTTATTAACCCTTAACGTCCATGGTTCGTTACTACTGGTTTATTGACATTGTTATGAAACCATAAAGTTGTGTATTTGTTGTGCTTAGATATCAAGGGTGCGGCTTGTGAAGACCAGTGCATTCTTCAGCATTCAAATAGGTAAGAACATCATTGTTCATTTCCTGCTATTGAGATGAGTAATGCACTTGCTCCACTTCAAATTTGACCCATGTTACCTCATCAACGAGACCACAGCAGATCAACGCGTTACTTCGCTACCAGTTTTTTTTGCAGAATCTGTGTGATCACCCTGGCAGAGACTCACCCTATTCTTCAGAATGGCAGGACAATCAAGAGTTATCAACTATCAAATAAGCGCTGGCTGCAGTCGCCTGCAGAACAGAGTGTCTGAGAAGTCGAAGAGATTATGTGCTACTACATTTTTAAAATAATTGTATGTAATCTGGTATATTATCTTCCATACATAAATATATATATTATTATTATCTGGTACGTTATACTACTGCTATATTCTATGGTATTGTCATCCTCTGAGTTTGACTTTTCCCAGGGAGGCCAACTTGTACAGGTGGGGAGGAGTACACCACTTACAGGTGATTACAACATTTTCTCTCGTATTGAGATGCACGTCGGCAGATAATCCACCGTTTATGGTTAGTGCCATTTATTACTCGTAGATCTTTTGTGATGATCCTGAAACGGAATCCTAGTTTCTCTTTTCAGCTGCATACGGCTACTGGAGGTCAATGTGGTTCTTCTTGAAAGGCCAAAACTTTTACTGGGAAAGGTGAGGAACATTTCCAGAAGCTTCATTCCAGTTAAAACACATTCTTGGTCAGTCTAGTGCTTCATTTACATGTACCCCATTGAGAAGGTAAATTACATTAGCATGGCTAACTCCTACCTGTGTGTATCTGACCAGCCTTCCAGAGGGATATATTGCGGTCATCCTCCTTAAAATAGAGAGCAAGATGGTCACTAACGGTCTCCTGAGCAGAGAGGAGTACGAGAGCGTCATCTCTAAACGGACCAGCAGCACCCAGCCTGAGCCATGCTGAGGAATGAAGAGTTCACAGGGACTCGTCACACTCACCTCAGCTGGAGTGACTTTTCCTGGGGCAGCTTTGTTGGAGGGGTCCCTCGTCTCCTTCAGACCCAGCCAGACCTAGGTACCTGCATAAAGCATACCCCTGTCCAGATATGGACTTATGCCCGTAAGAAATTCGTAAGATATTTCCATTACATCGGTCATTGACAATGTACCAAAATAACTTAATAAATTACCCAATCCACCCTGTTTTAAGAAAAATAATGTTTTATTTAAATTTGTGTTCTATTTATAATCATTTAACTGTCAAAAGAATAATGGTCCAAAACTAAATCTATTTCTTCACATCTGGGGCTTTACTCAACAGCAGCTGACTTCACCTGCACTAATTCACAACTATCTCTGAAGCTTAATATGGTGGTTTAGTCTAACGAACCATTCAGATTTAGTAGGACCAGACTCATCTCTGTGGATACAGATATCTCTGCTTCAAGTACCAGAATAATACAGCGTGATACACAATAAACTGCTTCCCAAATGATACCCTATTTGCTATATATAGACCACTACTTTTGACCAGAGCAACTAAAAGTTGTGCACTATATTTGTATTTAATTTAACTAGGCAAGTCAGTTAAGAACAAATTCTTATGGGCCGGGCCAGGTGCAGTGCACGCTGACATGGTCGCCAGTGTGTGTTCCTCCGACACATTGGTGGGGCTGGCTTCCGGGTTAAGTGGACATTGTGTCAAGAAGCAATACCACTTGGTTGGGACCCACGGCTCTCGACCTTCGCCTCTCCCGTACGGGAGTTGCATCGCCGAGACAGGACTGTAACTGCCAATTGGATACCACGAAATTGGGGAGGAAACAAAAGGGGTAAATAAAATAATAATAATTCTTATTTACAATGACGGACTACCAAAAGGCCACCTGCACGGACAAAACACACATCACGACAAGAGACAGCGCTCCATAAAGAGAGACCTAAGACAACATAGCATTGTAGCAACATGGTAGCAACACAACATGGTAGCAACACATGACAACACAGCATGGTAGCAACACAACATGACAACAACATGGTAGCAACACAACATGGTAGCAACACAACATGGCAGCAGCACAAAACATGGTACAAACATTATTGGGCAGAAACAACAGCACATTGGTCAAGAAGGTAGAGAACAATACATCACGCGAAGCAGCCACAACTGTCAGTAAGAGTGTCCATGATTGAGTTTGAATTAAGAGATGGAGATAAAACTGTCCAGTTTGAGTGTTTTGCAGCTCGTTCCAATCGCTAGCTGCAGCGAACTGAAAAGACAAGCGACCCAGGGATGTGTGTGCTTCGGAGACCTTTAACAGAATGTGACTGGTAGAACGGGTGCAGTATGTGGAATAGGTTGCCATTTGGGACATACTTTTACTTTCAAGTACATTTCATAACGAACAGCTTCAAAACCACAGTTCATTTGACTCATGCGCTGGATCAACAATCATTTAGATAGGTCTTCTGAAAACGTGGATAAAACAGTATACCACATATACACAGAAAATGATTCAATACATTACAGAGAGTAGAAAGTCAGTCGGATAAAATTGTCTCTGCTGAAATAGAGGCATAATAAGAACCGTATGTGTCAGTCAGTTTATAGCAAGCTAAGTGGCATAATTCAGTGATTAAACCTTCAATTTACTCTCTTATTTGGCATCAAAGTGAGATTGCATTAATTACACTCAATAATTGCTAAGCCATGATGCGTTTTGGTTGGTGTACAATAGTGAGAGCAATATCAGCTTTGTCCTGGTCCCAGATCTGTTTGGTCGGTCTTGCCAACTCATCATGACAATGGCCATAGGTATCGACAAGACAGCTCAAAAACTGAGCTGGGACAAGGTGATCAGAAAGCTGGGGTAACAGCCCAAATCACTGGGTAAGATTCAAAGACATGGTGATGATGGCATCATGCTCTGGCCATGGCTTTCATTTCAGTAAATTTCAGATATTTTCTTTATACATGTGATACATTTGGCTGAGATGTGCTACAGGTTAGTTACACGACAACGTGAATGGGCTGATTACACTGACAGGCACATAAGTGAGCGTATTTTTTTTTGTTGTTGACAAAATTGTCGAAGTGACTGAGGCGTCTATCCCCCCCCCCGGTAGTTGACAATGGTGTGCTCCAGCTCTGTGATAGGTGATACAGGTTAGGGGTCAAAGGTCACTAGACTGGACTACTTGCTCTCCAGGAAGGTGAGGCTGGCCATATGCTTCTCCAGGGACTTGGCCCCGAAGCCGTTGCTGTTCTTGCCGTTGAGCGCGCCGTCTTTGATGGGTGTGGACGACTGCCTGTCCCTCCAGCTCTGTGGAGAGTCCAGACTGCTTCTCTCTGACTTATACTGGAGACACAGACATAGGATATGGTAGTTATTTTAAAAAAAAATCTAACCAATGTAAAAACATTGGAGAAAATGACCACCATTGACTTTCATCTGTCTACTCAAACCCCAGTAAACATTGGTTACTTGTAGAACTTGGTAGATCAGCTGATGTCAATTGTGACTTCTCACCTTTCTGACAAGTTTATTACAGACTGGCAGGAGGTAGATTACCACAGTCATAATGGCTCTAGTGTTCTGAATGGATGAATCCACCTAGAGACAGACAGAAAAATATATCAAGGATGGTTGGTGGTCTTTATAGAATGTAATAATTATCCTAACAACATAAAGATAACGACTTTTATCCCTGTGGGGAAATGTTGGTAAACCACATGGGAAAGCTGATTGGCTAGGTTAAAACCAGCTTTTGACAACCACCAGAGCCTCAATTTCCTGCTCCGTTAAAAAAGGCCTTTCAGCAATGACCTTTGTTTGATTAAACCAACCTGACAGACTAACAGAAGACTGATCTGTCTGGTTAATGACAACTTGAGGAGAAAGCCAATGCCTATATAACCGATCCACATTAATCATAGAAGCTCATGGCATGCATCCCAAATGGCACCATATTCCCTATATAGTGCACTACTTTCGACCAGACTCCAGTGGACTCTGGTCAAAAGTAGTGCACTATATAGGGAATATGGTGCCATTTGGGATGCATCCCATGTCATTCTCTAATCTCTCATTCTGACTGTAACCTTCCACATGAGTAAAAAGTGACCCATGCCAGTTCATCACTGTCCAACTGATTTTAATGGAGGTTAATTAAGCTCAGTGTCATTAAAGGGTTTAATTTTACGATCATGTTTTCATGATTGACCTCTCTGTAAAGCAGTAACAAATCTTTGCCCAATGCTGCCAATGCTGATGAATGGGTTGACTTTCTGTTCTTTTTCAGTGCAGTTAATCAATACTCCTCGTCAGTTTCTTTTCTGTGCATTGTCTCACTCTTCTCTCCAACCACGTCTTTTGTCACAAGATTGAACTGTATTTATAGTAATAGAACGCTCCAGTTAATATCTGTATGACTGATAGACATTATTTTGCTGACATTTTGAACTAAGATTTTCAAATAAAAGTGGATTTTATCACACAAACAAATCCAGTCATTGACAACTAAGGCTGATCCCAATTAGTTGACTGGTTGATTGTTTGGTCGTTAGGCTGTTGGTGATCAGAAATACAGTGTAGACATTGTTAATGTTGTAAATGACTACTGTAGCTGGAAATAGCAGATAAAAAAATAATAATTGAATATCTACATAGGCGTACAGAGGCCTGTTATCAGCAACCATCACTCCTGTGTTGCAATGGCACGTTGTGTTAGCTAATCCAAGTTTATCATTTTAAAAAGGCTAATTGACCATTAGAAAACCCTTTTGCAATTATGTTAGCACACCTGAAAACTGTTGTCCTGATTAAAGAAGCAATAAAAACTGTCCTCCTTTACACTAGTTGAGTATCTTGAGCATCAGCATTTGTGGGTTCGATAAATGGCAGAATCTGCGAAAGCCAGCAGCAACGGGAGGCAAATAGTTGGGTCACGTAAAAACCTTTTTCCTTCTGGATATCTAGATGTCTGGCGCCCTCTTGGAGCATGGTCTTATTTCATAAAACCGTAAACTCAAAACATTATTAAAACACAGGGTGTGTCTATATATGGAAAAGTACACGTTTAAACATTTTGGACAATCGATTGGTCGAAAGAATAGAAGACTTTCGGACAACCAAGATTTTGTTTAGTCGGGGACAGCACTATTGACAACAGCAGCATAGTTCCACATATGTCACTGTAAGGCTGGTGTATCAGTAACAGTACCTTCTGGAAGGTGGCAGTCTTGCCCTGTACCGGCGTCCTCACCCCCATCTGCAGCTGCTGACATAAGCACATAAGCTTCTCCATCTCTGAAAGCACTACCCCCTTTTCTTCATCCATCAGCTGTGAGAGGGAAAAGGAGAGACAGTTATGTCAAAATGTGATCACTAAAAAAAGTTGTTCTATAAAAACAAAGTTAAGGTTTAGGAGTAGGGTTGCAAAATTCCAGTAAATTTCTCCTGGTTTGGAGGATTCCGGATATCCTACTTATTCCCTAATAATTCCATGAATTATCCAACCAGGATCTCTGGAAAACCAGGTAATTTTGAGAAAGTTACCAGAATTTTGCAAACCTATATAGGTTAGAATGTAGTTTATACATTAAAATCTCACTGTGCTTGGAGTCTCTCATGTACAGTTGAAGTCGAAAGTTTACACACACTTAGGTTGGTGTCATTCAAACTAATTTTTCAACCACTCCACAAATTTCTTGTTAACAAACTATCGTTTTGGTAAGTCGGTAAGGACATCTACTTTGTGCATGACACAAGTAATTTTTCCAACAATTGTTTACAGACAGATTATTTCTCTGTATCACAATTCCAGTGGGTCAGAAGTTCACATACACTAAGTTGACTGTGCCTTTAAACAGCTTGGAAAATTCCAGAAAATGATGGCATGGCTTTAGAAGCTTCTGATAGGCTAATTTGACATCATTTGAGTCAATTGGAGGTGTACCTGTGAATGTATTTCAATGCCTTCAACGCCTACCGTCAAACTCAGTGACTCTTTGGTTCACAGCATGGGAAAATCAAAAGACATCAGCCAAGGTCAGTAGACCTCCACAAGTCTGGTCCATTCTTGAGAGCAATTTCCAAACACCTGAAGGTACCACGTTCATCTGTACAATCAATAGTACGAGAGGATAAAGACCATGGGACTACGCAGCCGTCATACCACTCAGGAAGGAGACGCGTTCTGTGTCCTAGAGATGAACGTACTTTGGTGCGAAAAGTGCTATATCGACATAACCTGAAAGACCGCTCAGCAAGGAAGAAGCCACTGCTCAAAAAACCGCCATAAAAAACCCAGACTACGGTTTGCAACTGCACATGGGGACAAATATCATACTTTTTGGAGAAATGTCCTCTGGTCTGATGAAACAAAAATAGAACTGTTTGCCATAATGACCATTGTTATGTTTGGAGGAAAAAGGGGGAGGCTTGCAAACAGAAGAACACAATCCCAACCCTGAAGCACGAGGGTGGCAGCATCATGTTGTGAGGGTGCTTTGCTGCAGGAGGGACTGGTGCACTTCACAAAATAGATGGCATCATGAGGTATGAAAATTATGTAGATATATTGAAGCAACATCTCAAGACATCAGTCAGGAAGTTAAAGCTTGGTTGCAAATGGGCCTTCCAAATGGACAATGACCCCAAGCATACTTCCAAAGGTGTGGCAAAATGGCTTAAGGACAACAAAGTCAAGGTATTGGAGTGGCCATCACAAAGCCCTGACCTAAATCCTATAGAAAATGTGTGGGCGAAACTGGAAAAGCGTGTGCGAGCAAGGAGGCCTACAAACCAGACTCAGTTACACCAGCTCTGTCAGGAGGAATGGGCCAAAATTCACCGAACTTATTGTGGGAAGCCTGTGGAAGGCTACCCGAAACGTTTGACCCAAGTTAAACAATGTAAAGGCAATGCTACCAAATACTACTTGAGTGGCTAAGGTGTATGCAAACTTCTGACTTCAACTGTATGCCATATGCAATTATTTCTATGTTACAGCATTGTTCTAAAATGTCTGAAATACTTTTCCCCCATCAATCTACACGCAAAAACAGGTTTTTAGAAATTATAGCAAATTCATCAAATAAAATAAACTGAAACATTTACATTAGTATTCAGACCCTTTATATTGTTGGACCTTTGGCAGCCTTGATTCTTCTTGGGTATGATGCTAAAAGCTTGGCACACCTGCATTTGGAATGTTTCTCCCATTCTTGTCTGCAAATCATCTCAAGCTCTGTCAGATTGGATGGGGAGCGTTGCTGCACAGCTATTTTTAGGTCTCCAGAGATGCTCTGGACTTGTCCCGAAGCAACTCCTGCATTGTCTTGGCTGTGTGCTTAGGGTCGTTGTCCTGTTGGAAGTTGAACCTTCGCCCCAGTCTGAGGTCCTGAGCGCTCTGGAGCAGGTTTTCATCAAGGATCTCTCTGTACTTTGCTCCATTCATCTTTGCCTCGATCCTGACTAGTCTCCCAGCCCCTGCCGCTGAAAAACATCCCCACAGTATGATCCTTCCACCACCGTGCTTCACCATAGGGACGGTGCCAGGTTTCCTCCAGACGTGACGCTTGGCATTCAGGCCAAATAGTTAAATCCAGAGAATCTTGTTTCTCATGGTCTGAGAGTCTTTCAGTGCCTTTGGCAAACTCCAAGCTGGCTGTCAAGTGCCTTTTACTGAGGAGTGGCTTTCGTCTGGCGTTCTCTCTACCATAAAAGGCCTGATTGTTGGAGTGTTGCAGAGATGAGAGAACCTTTCAGAAGGACAACCATCTCTACAGAGGAACTCTGGAGCTCTGTCAGAGAGAGCATCAGGTTCTTTGTCACCTCCATGACCAAGGCCCTTCTCCCCCGATTGCTCAGTTTGGCCGGGTGGCCAGCTCTAGGAAGGGTCTTGGTGGTTCCAAACTTCTTCCATTTAAGAATGATGGAGGCCACTGTGTTCTTGGGGACCTTCAATGCTGCAGACATTTTTTGGTACACTTCCCCAGACCTGTGCCTCGACACAATCGTGTCTCGGAGCTCTACGGACAATTCCTTCAACCTCATGGCTTGTTTTTTGCTGTGACATGCACTGTCAACTGTGGGACCTTATATAGGACAGGTGTGTTCCTTTCCAAATCATATCCAATCAATTTAATTTATCACAAGTGGACTCCCATCAAGTTGTCGAAACATCAAGGATGATCAATGGAAACAGGATGCACCTGAGCTCAATTTTGATTCTCATAGCAAAGTGTCTGTTTTTTTGGTTTTTTATAAATTCGCAAAAATGTCAAACCAGTTTTTGCTTTGCCATTATGGGGTATTGTGTGTAGATTGCTGAGGAAAAATAAAATAATTTAATCTAATTTAGAATAAAGCTGTAACGTAACAAAATGATGAAAAAGTCAAGGGGTCTGAATACATCTGAAGGCACAGTATATTGATATTATCCTACTACATTAGAATATGTCTGTGTCGTACCATTCACAATCTCTGGTAAACATTTTTAGGAACATTTTAAGCCTCAGTTGAAAATGTTCAGGCTGATTAGCATAAAGAACTTGATCATTTACAAGAGGGCAGTGCAGCTGCACCACAAGCCTGCTTCATTCCAGTGGGGGGAGCTCCATTAGCCAATGTTTGTTTGAAGTAATTAATCAAACGCACGCTGCTGAGCTGAAGTGCTGGATGTGTTGATTATGTATTAGTAGTATGTGTGAGTGTGTATGTGCGTGTATTAGTGTTTGGGTGCACTCTCCGGAGAGTAGGGTTAGCCAGTGTTGATAACCACATTTTCACTTTACCCAGAGACGGATGGCAGTCATGAATGGCTGTCAAAGAGGGACATTTAATTCAACTCCAGGACCTGGGCACTTTGGAAAGAGGGAGGCATACTTCCTTGTTTCTTTGATTTTTGAGTACAGAGGAAACTGAAACTGGGTGCAGGATTAATTTCCTGCCTAGCGTGGGTGAAGAACGTGCGTGGGTGTGGTTGCGTGCGCGTGTACCAGGGTGGACAAAGTGTGTACTGAAGAACACAGCTGGAGTCCTTCCTCAGAAAGCACCTGCAGAAGGAGAGAGAGAAATATAAATATATATATATATATATAAATGAGAGCGAGACAGACAGAGAGAGAGAAAAAAACAAAGCATGGCTCACTTTACTGGCAGAACATTCTGAACCCTGGTCTGGCAGAACATTCTGAACCCTGGTCTGGCAGAACATTCTGAACCCTGGTCTGGCAGAACATTCTGAACCCTGGTCTGGCAGAACATTCTGAACCCTGGTCTGGCAGAACATTCTGAACCCTGGTCTGGCAGAACATTCTGAACCCTGGTCTGGCAGAACATTTTGAACCCTGGTCTGGCAAATCTATTGTCAATTCCACTCAATGGCTGTATTGTAAGTAGCTGGGATGATGTAAACAAGACTGGTACACTGTACTGTAAGGTTTTGGTGAGCAGCTAATTAGAATAATTGCAAGTTAAATGTTGCTGTGTGAAAGGGTAGAGTTATAGAAAGTATGGTTGCATCCTGAAACTTGAGGGGACATTAAAAGTTCTCTACTCTGTTCCGTGTTCTACTACTCTATTCCATATTCTATTTAAGTGATAATGCCAGAGAAGCCGGTGTTTGTTGGATATATTGGCACAGGTTTTGTTAGGCCTGAGACTAAGTACCAATATATCCTCCAAGCACTGGGTATCCTCCATACAACGGGTTACCAACATATTCAAATAATGATTGACATTATCTTTCAAAACGTTATTTTGATGAATTTATTCATACTATTTTGTTCTTTCACAAGATATAGTCCCATATCTAGGGTTGCTACCCAATCCGGCTAGTCGCTCCTTCTATCGGTTCGGTTGCCAGAGACGCGACCCAGTCGTTCAGTCTTTTTGTTCTGTCTATGGACGTGACCCAGTCGTTCAGTCTTATTGTTCTGTCTATGGACGTGACCCAGTCGTTCAGTCTTATTGTTCCGTCTATGGACGTGACCCAGTCGTTCAGTCTTATTGTTCTGTCTATGGACGTGACCCAGTCGTTCAGTCTTATTGTTCCGTCTATGGACGTGACCCAGTCGTTCAGTCTTTTTGTTCTGTCTATGGACGTGACCCAGTCGTTCAGTCTTATTGTTCCGTCTATGGACGTGACCCAGTCGTTCAGTCTTATTGTTCCGTCTATGGACGTGACCCAGTCGTTCAGTCTTATTGTTCTGTCTATGGACGTGACCCAGTCGTTCAGTCTTATTGTTCTGTCTATGGACGTGACCCAGTCGTTCAGTCTTTTTGTTCTGTCTATGGACGTGACCCAGTCGTTCAGTCTTATTGTTCTGTCTATGGACGTGACCCAGTCGTTCAGTCTTTTTGTTCTGTCTATGGACGTGACCCAGTCGTTCAGTCTTATTGTTCCGTCTATGGACGTGACCCAGTCGTTCAGTCTTATTGTTCTGTCTATGGACGTGACCCAGTCGTTCAGTCTTTTTGTTCTGTCTATGGACGTGACCCAGTCGTTCAGTCTTATTGTTCCGTCTATGGACGTGACCCAGTCGTTCAGTCTTTTTGTTCTGTCTATGGACGTGACCCAGTCGTTCAGTCTTATTGTTAGGTCTATGGACGTGACCCAGTCGTTCAGTCTTATTGTTCTGTCTATGGACGTGACCCTTGCAGTCACGTCAAACAGTGCAGCCAGAATAACAACAGTATTTTCACTTGTTTAAGCTGTTTTCTAATGACATTTATTTGGATACATCCTTAACAATGAGCTAATGAGGCGCGATTTCGCCTGGAATATAAAATGTGCTCTCTCGTTGCTCAGAGGAGCTAGCCAACAAAACATCATGATTTCTACCGGCTGAGAAACACTGCCTGCATTTCCATCTCGTCCTGACATGTGCATTACTATGGGACAGCAGGAGATCGAATTTGAATATTGAAACAACGTTGCAAATGTCGGAGAGACATACAGCAAGGTTTATACAAATCTCCGCTGTTGAAACTAAATGTTAGTCTAAAATAAATGTGAGAATGTCTAGATGCTTTTTATAGTGGAGATCAAGTTTATAAATTGCCTGGCTGGGCTGATGAGACAGTGGATTGCTCAGTCAGATTGAACAGATTAAATTGGCATTTTAACATCATATACTTATTAGCAGGTAGTAACTTGTGGAATAGACACCGGCTGGAATGCGGTTTTATCCAAAAGCATTCAGGATTAGACCCACCCCATTGTATAATGTCCACAATTTTAGGATTAGTAGAAAAATCCTAAAAGGAGATATGTGGAACACCAGCAGTATATGGTAGAACTAAAAAACCATATTCCTTGTGTTGTATTGTTAATGTACAAGGATGAACCAAACATAAATAAATAATCAATCTCTAGAGGACCTGACAAATTGTAGTGTTTGTGTCATAGAAGACAGCTGCCCTTTTCCACCTCAGTGAATTAGCAGAGGTTATTATCGCTCAGTGGGAGCTCCACAGTGGAAGATTAGGCTGTCTCTGTGTGTGTGGCATTGTGAAGGCCCTGCTGATTGAACGACAGGTGGCCTCATCAGCACTTCTTCTGTCTCTCTTCCTCGCTCTTTCCCCTTTTCTCCTACAGCGAGTGCAGATCATCATCATATCTCTCTCCCTCTCTCTCTCTACATTAAGTACAGGGCCAGGGCACTCTGCTCCCTGACTCATCCTCTCCTTACCACAGACAAATGATTGTCTTGGGCCTTTTAATACTGTATTGATTCGGTCTTCTCCCTGGGACGTGGTTGTGTTTAATGGCACCTGGGACAGATTCAATTAAAGCCCTGTATGAAGTAGAGGAGGATGAAGGACAGGAGATGGATGAGTGGAGTGGCGGTTACCTCAGCCTGGTGGAAGAGATCCATGGTCGTCTTCAGTAGGCCCTCCCCCCTGCACAATCGATACAGGAAATGAATGAAATATTACCTGATGATAACAACTGATTAAGTATATTGACTATGAACATCATATCAACAAGATGCGTGACGGCATCTGTGTTCTCTTCTTCTATATCCATACAGATGGTCAATGGTGGTCAATACCTGGCTGGTGGTCAATACCTGGCTGGTGGTCAATACCTGGCTGGTGGTCAATACCTGGCTGGTGGTCAATACCTGGCTGGTGCAAAGTATACTTGACATTTATACTGCAGGCTTGCTGAAGACTTTTATAAAGATGCTTTTAATGTATGATTTCAATGTATCTATATTTTTTCCATTCTCCTTCCTCCTTTCATTGTTAGTACTTGTATTATTTTATGATGGTAAGCACTTTTACTTGTATTGAAAAGTACTATACTGTATAAATAAAGTTATTATTATTATTATTATTATTATTATTATTATTATTATTATTATTATTATTATTATTATTATTATTATTGAGTGACAGTCTAATGATTGATAGATAAGCTACCTGGCTAAGACAGACAGGCAGACACAGCTGGTGTCTACCTGGTGAAGACAGACAGACACAGCTGGTGTCTACCTGGTGAAGACAGACAGCTGGTGTCTACAGAGAGACAGCTGGTGTCTACCTGGTGAAGACAGAGACAGACAGACAGCTGGTGTCTACAGACAGACAGCTGGTGTCTACCTGGTGAGGACAGACAGACAGCTGGTGTCTGCCTGGTGAGGACAGACAGACAGCTGGTGTCTACCTGGTGAGGACAGACAGACAGCTGGTGTCTACCTGGTGAGGACAGACAGACAGCTGGTGTCTGCCTGGTGAGGACAGACAGACAGCTGGTGTCTGCCTGGTGAGGACAGACAGACAGCTGGTGTCTACCTGGTGAGGACAGACAGACAGCTGGTGTCTACCTGGTGAGGACAGACAGCTGGTGTCTACCTGGTGAAGAGGTACATGGAGTAGGCCATGCTGGACATGCTCTGGCCCTGGCGGACGATGTCCTGCTCCTGGTCCTCCCACTTCTCCACCTCCGTGTCCACGTCGGAGGTCAGCAGACGCAGCTCTAGACCCAGCTTGGATATGGTGCTCTGCTCCTGGGGCGGAGAGATCGTGGGTCCGCCATTAGTTAAGGATGGTCTCCCATCCAAGACTACTAATCAAGCCCAAACCTTCTGAGATTCCACCATATTCGGTGATTTCCGTAAGGTCAGTGCATGATGAGCCCATAACCACATTACTTCTTATCTACATTGCATTCATTATCATCATCATTACTGATTCATGATCATTCATAACCATATACATTGCTTTCAGAAAGTATTTGCACCCCTTCACTTTTTCCACATTTTCTTGGGTTACAAGGTGGGTTAAAAAAAAAAGTAATAGTATTTTTTTTGTCAAAGATCTACACAAAATACTCTAATGACAAAGTGGAAGAAAAATTCTAACATTTGTCAAAAATATATGAAACATAAAACACTAATATATCTTTACATAACTATTCAACCCCCTGAGTCAATTAGTCACCTTTGGCAGCGATTACAGCTGAGAGTCTTTCTGAGTGAGTCTAAGAGTTTTGCACATCTGGATTGTATTATATTTGTGCTTTTTTGTTTTATTCTTTAAATTCTGTCAAGTTGGTTGTTGATCTTTGCTAGGCAGACATTTTGAAGTTAAACATTTCTAAAAACATAATTCCACATTGACATTATGGGGTATTATGGGTTTGTAGGCCAGTGACACAAAATATTAATTTAAACCATTTTAAATTTAGGCTGTAACATAACAAAATGTGGAAAAATTCAAAGGATGTAAATAATTTCTTAAGTCATATTATCAGTTTAAAGATAAAACTCATTGCTGCTTGAGAAAGTCAACAATTCCACTCTTCACCTCTCTTAAAAGACATCAAACATTCCTAATAATTTCCAATTATTCATTATAATTTTGTGTATGCACGCCCATTCATGACGGAGTGAGACTCCGGAAGTTTCCATACACCTTAGGAAAATACATTCAAACTCAGTTTTTCATAATTCCTGACATTTAATCCCAGTAAAAAGTAGTCTTAGGTCAGTTAGAATCACCACTTTATTTTAAGAATGTGAAATGTCAGAATCACATTCCCAGTGGGTCAGAGGTTTACATACACTCAATTAGTATTTGGTAGCAGTGCCTTTAAATTGTTTAACTTAAGTCAAACGTTTCAGAGAGCCTTCCACAAGCTTTCCACAATAAATTGGGTGAATTTTGGCCCATTCCTCCTGACAGAGCTGGTGTAACTGAGTCAGGTTTGTAGGCCTCCTTGCTCGCACACGCTTTTTCATTTCTGCCCACACATTTTCGATAAGATTGAGGTCAGGGCTTTATGGCCACTCCAATACCTTGACTTTATTATCCTTAAGCCATTTTGTCACAAGTTGTGAAGTATGCTTGGGGTCATTGTCCATTTGGAAGACCCATTTGTAACCAAGCTTTAACTTCCTGACTGATGTCTTGAGATGTTGCTTTAATATATCCACATAATTTTCAAACCTCATGATGCCATCTATTTGTGAAGTACACCAGTCCCTCCTGCAGCAAAGCAGCAAAGCACAACATGATGCTTCCACTTCCCCCATGCTTCAAGGTTGGGATGGTGTTCTTCTGCTTGCAAGCCTCACCCTTTTTCCTCTAAACATAACAATGGTCATTATGGCCAAACAGTTCTATTTTTGTTTCATCAGACCAGAGAACATTTCTCCAAAAAGTACGATCTTTGTCCCCATGTGCAGTTGCAAACCGTAGTCCGGCTTTTTTATGGTGGTTTTGGAGCAGTGCCTTCTTCCTTGCTGAGCGGCCTTTCAGGTTATGTCGATATAGGACTCATTTTACTGTGGATAGAGATACTTTTGTATCCGTTTCCTCCAGCATCTTCACAAGGTCCTTTGCTGTTGTTCTGAGATTGATTTGCTCTTTTCGCACCAAAGTACGATCTCTAGGAGACAGAACACGTCTCCTTCCTGAGTGGTATGATGGCTGCATGGTCCCATGGTGTTTCTACTTGCGTACTATTGTTTGCACAGATGAACGTGGTACCTTCAGGCGTTGGCTGATTTCTTTTCATTTTCCCATGATGTCAAGCAAAGAGTCATTGAGTTTGAAGGTAGTCCTTGAAATACATCCACAGGTACACCTCCAATTGACTCAAATTATGTAAGTTAGCCTATCAGAAGCTTCTAAAGCTATGACATCATTTTCTGGAATTTTCCAAGCTGTTTAAAGGCACAGTCAACTTAGTGTATGTAAACTTCTGACCTACTGGAAATCTAAAACAGTGAGTTATAAGTGAAATATTCTGTCTTTAAACAATTGTTGGAAAAATTACTTGTGTCATGCACAAAGTAGATGTCCTAACCAACTTGCCAAAACTATAGGTTGTTAACAAGTTGAAAAACTAGTTTTAATGACTCCAACCTAAGTGTATGTAAACTTCCGACTTCAACTGTATCAGACCATGCAAGGTCCCTGCAATAATCGCCATTATTCCCCTGTTTGACCAGGTATTCATTTCCTGCAGAATAAATGCACCTGTCAGGATGAGGTAGTAGATGCAGCCCAGATGCCACTGTATTCCATATATAGGGTATGGTCAAAAGTTGTGCACTATGTGAGGTGTATTGTGTAATTGAGGAGTCTAGTTATACCTCCGTATCTAGTTTAACAGCTTTCACCGTCTTCAGGTTGGCTGAATGTTTCTGGAGGGAAGAAAACGTTTGACAGGATGAGTGATATTAAAGGAGAAAATGAGGGAAAATCATTTAAACAGAATGACATTGGAAATACCCACCAATCATAGTATTGTTTATTCTGATACTCACCCCTGGTCTGGGAAGCGTCAAGTAAGCTCTTTTATCACCTGTTATTAAAATCAGAAAGAAATACTATTTTGAGGAAAAATATTTTTTTTAAGTCACATTTTGGCCATTGGATCACAAGTTTGGGATAATGAACGGGAGGCTATGAGTTATATGGAAAATAATGAACGACGTGTAAGGTGTGTTCCATGAAGAAGTGTAACTGACCTTCCACAGAGTTGCATTATTTTCCAGAGAATGCATAGAGCCCTGAGTTGATTATCCCATGGCTATAATATATATATATATATATTTCTTATGCCCTTTTCTCCCCAATTTCGTGGTATCCAATTGTTAGTAATTACTATCTTGTCTCATCACAACTCCCTTACGGGCTCGGGAGAGACGAAGTTCGACAGCCATGAGTCCTCCGAAACAAAACCCAACCAAGCCACACTGCTTCTCAACACAGCGTGCCTCCAACCCGGAAGCCAGCCGCACCAATGTGTCGGAGGAAACACAGTGCACCTGGCTACCTTGGTTAGCGCGCACTGCGCCCACTGAGACAAGGATATCCCTACCGGCCAAACCCTCCCTAACCCGTATGATGCTAGGCCAATTATGCCGGACCTCCCGGTCGTGGCCGCTGCGACAGAACCTGGGCGCGAACCCAGAGTCACAGCTAGTGCCCTAGATCACTGTGCCACCAGGGAGGCCCTTCATGGCTATAATCTAACACATTTCCCGCTATAAATATTTTAAATTGCCAGTAGAAATGTGTTCAACATCCCCTGAAGTAGCTAACAAGTTTACCAGATAGCTACAGTAGTTGCCATGGTAACCAAACAAACGTGCTAGTTTAACTAATCAAACCATCAGTCCTAGTTTGCCATTATGAAAATCGAAATCAACAATGCCAATATTTTCAATTCGACTTTTGCTTTCAAAAGCAGCTCAAACATAGAACATGTAAGAATGAACTATAGCCATTGAATACTACCTTGCAGCTAGCTATACCATGTGTTATAGAGAAATAATGCACGCTCTAGAATGCCCTTCAAGCCAATCAGAAACATGTATTCAACAATGCCATGGTTTAAGGTGAAATAATGGTCCGTTTGGTCACATAATTTCCCAGCAAAATGATTGTATGCCTTTTTAAATCCCTACACTCCTTTTTTATACTGCATTTCCAATGGTTTTCTGCTATTAATTCCAACAAATGAAATAATACTATAAAGGGAGGGATTCAGTTGATTATCCCCAACACATCTTCTATGATACTAGTTGATCATCTCCAACATCTTCTATCATACTACAGTTGATTATCCCCAACACATCTTCTATGATACTAGTTGATCATCCCCAACACATCTATCATACTACAGTTGATTATCCCAACACATCTTCTATCATACTACAGTTGATTATCCCCAACACATCTTCTATGATACTAGTTGATCATCTCCAACATCTTCTATCATACTACAGTTGATTATCCCAACACATCTTCTATCATACTACAGTTGATTATCCCCAACACATCTTCTATGATACTAGTTGATCATCTCCAACATCTTCTATCATACTACAGTTGATTATCCCCAACACATCTTCTATGATACTAGTTGATCATCTCCAACATCTTCTATCATACTACAGTTGATTATCCCCAACACATCTTCTATGATACTAGTTGATCATCCCCAACACATCTATCATACTACAGTTGATTATCCCAACACATCTTCTATCATACTACAGTTGATTATCCCCAACACATCTTCTATGATACTAGTTGATCATCCCCAACACATCTATCATACTACAGTTGATTATCCCAACACATCTTCTATCATACTACAGTTGATTATCCCCAACACATCTTCTATCATATTAAAGTTGATTATCCCCAACACATCTTCTATCATACTACAGTTGATCATCTCCAACACATCTTCTATCATACTACAGTTGATTATCCCCAACACATCTTCTATCATACTACAGTTGATCATCTCCAACACATCTTCTATCATACTACAGTTGATCATCTCCAACACATCTTCTATCATACTACAGTTGATCATCCCCAACACATCTTCTATCATACTACAGTTGATTATCCCCAACACATCTTCTATCATACTACAGTTGATTATCCCCAACACATCTTCTATCATACTACAGTTGATCATCTCCAACACATCTTCTATCATACTACAGTTGATCATCTCCAACACATCTTCTATCATACTACAGTTGATTATCCCCAACACATCTTCTATCATACTACAGTTGATTATCCCAACACATCTTCTATCATACTACAGTTGATTATCCCCAACACATCTTCTATCATATTAAAGTTGATTATCCCCAACACATCTTCTATCATACTACAGTTGATCATCTCCAACACATCTTCTATCATACTACAGTTGATTATCCCCAACACATCTTCTATCATATTAAAGTTGATTATCCCCAACACATCTTCTATCATACTACAGTTGATCATCTCCAACACATCTTCTATCATACTACAGTTGATCATCTCCAACACATCTTCTATCATACTACAGTTGATAGTCCCTTACACATCCTAGGGCAGTGTGGTATATCGAATGAAGTAGATTAATTCGAATTTATGTTTTTGCACGATATTCCATATCGCATAATCTAGGCTTTTTGTGTTAATTGTTTTTATGAGCGTTCTCATGTTGTATTTTTGGTCTCGTCTCGTTCGCTTTTTCTGTGCTGTGCACATTCCCATTTACACCAGAGATCTGTATGTAATGACTAGATGCTCATGTCTCCACTCTAACAATGGGAGTCGTTGTCCCAAAGGCGGGAAGGCAGGCGACAAGGTTCAAAATAAGCACATAGAAACACATTGGGTTTATATTACAGATTTTGGCGAGAGTCAAACCTCTCACTTTGCCTCTTTCTCCCAAGCCCATCCCCCTACCACTCACAACAACAAAGATGAGAGGTCACTTCTTCCTCTCTGACCAACGGTTTCAACTCGCTATTTGCATTTGAGGCTTGGTCCAACAAAATCAGTATTATTTTACTATAATAGAGAAGTTAACCTTTCTAACCATAGTCTGTTAATGTTTCAACTCCTCAAATTTCGAGCAGAGCAGACACTACTAAAACTGATGTACCAATGAACATTCATTCTGGAAAATGAATGCACAGTTTGTCGCAAGTGCATAATGGTATCGTGTATCGCTAGCAGCATTTTAGTCAAATAAAGATTGTTTTATGCTAAGCAGCTAGTATAACAATTATATAAGAAATTTGCAACTCGTTCTAATTCTGAGAAACAAGGTAGAACCACTTGATTTCAACATCTGAACAAAGTGGACAGGCTAACAGGCTGTTCAAACAGTTGGAGACGGCCATAAAGTTCTGTTCATAACATTAACTGTTTCCCTTTGTTAGCGGAATTCAGAGCTTGTGAAATTATACCTAGATCCAAGTTGGCTAAACTTGAAATATAAATATTAGTTGGCTACTCACTAGCACGTGGGCTTGTGCTTGAGTGACTGTTTATGAGACCGGTGTTCATTTTCTAAAATTTGACATTTTTAAAATTTAAGTCAGTTGAGAACACGTTCTTATTTACAATGACGGCCAAGGAATAGTGGGTTAACTGCCTTGTTCAGAGGCAGAACGACAGATTTTTACCTTGTCAGCTCAGGGATTTCGGTTACTGGCCCAATGCTCTAACCACTAGGCTACCTGCTGGTTACTGGCCCAATGCTCTAACCACTAGGCTACCTGCTGGTTACTGGCCCAATGCTCTAACCACTAGGCTAACTGCTGGTTACTGGCTCAATGCTCTAACCACTAGGCTACCTGCTGGTTACTGGCCCAACGCTCTAACCACTAGGCTACCTGCTGGTTACTGGCCCAACGCTCTAACCACTAGGCTACCTGCTGGTTACTGGTCCAACGCTCTAACCACTAGGCTACCTGCTGGTTACTGGCCCAACGCTCTAACCACTAGGCTACCTGCTGGTTACTGGCCCAACGCTCTAACCACTAGGCTACCTGCTGGTTACTGGCCCAACGCTCTAACCACTAGGCTACCTGCTGGTTACTGGTCCAACGCTCTAACCACTAGGCTACCTGCTGGTTACTGGCCCAACGCTCTAACCACTAGGCTACCTGCTGGTTACTGGCCCAACGCTCTAACCACTAGGCTACCTGCTGGTTACTGGCCCAATGCTCTAACCACTAGGCTACCTGCTGGTTACTGGCCCAATGCTCTAACCACTAGGCTAACTGCTGGTTACTGGCTCAATGCTCTAACCACTAGGCTACCTGCTGGTTACTGGCCCAACGCTCTAACCACTAGGCTACCTGCTGGTTACTGGCCCAATGCTCTAACCACTAGGCTAACTGCTGGTTACTGGCTCAATGCTCTAACCACTAGGCTACCTGCTGGTTACTGGCCCAACGCTCTAACCACTAGGCTACCTGCTGGTTACTGGCCCAATGCTCTAACCACTAGGCTAACTGCTGGTTACTGGCTCAATGCTCTAACCACTAGGCTACCTGCTGGTTACTGGCCCAACGCTCTAACCACTAGGCTACCTGCTGGTTACTGGCCCAACGCTCTAACCACTAGGCTACCTGCTGGTTACTGGTCCAACGCTCTAACCACTAGGCTACCTGCTGGTTACTGGCCCAACGCTCTAACCACTAGGCTACCTGCTGGTTACTGGCCCAACGCTCTAACCACTAGGCTACCTGCTGGTTACTGGCCCAACGCTCTAACCACTAGGCTACCTGCTGGTTACTGGTCCAACGCTCTAACCACTAGGCTACCTGCTGGTTACTGGCCCAACGCTCTAACCACTAGGCTACCTGCTGGTTACTGGCCCAACGCTCCAACCACTAGGCTACCTGCTGGTTACTGGCCCAACGCTCTAACCACTAGGCTACCTGCTGGTTACTGGCCCAACGCTCTAACCACTAGGCTACCTGCTGGTTACTGGCCCAACGCTCTAACCACTAGGCTACCTGCTGGTTACTGGTCCAACGCTCTAACCACTAGGCTACCTGCTGGTTACTGGCCCAACGCTCTAACCACTAGGCTACCTGCTGGTTACTGGCCCAACGCTCTAACCACTAGGCTACCTGCTGGTTACTGGCCCAATGCTCTAACCACTAGGCTACCTGCTGGTTACTGGCCCAATGCTCTAACCACTAGGCTAACTGCTGGTTACTGGCTCAATGCTCTAACCACTAGGCTACCTGCTGGTTACTGGCCCAACGCTCTAACCACTAGGCTACCTGCTGGTTACTGGCCCAACGCTCTAACCACTAGGCTACCTGCTGGTTACTGGCCCAACGCTCTAACCACTAGGCTACCTGCTGGTTACTGGCCCAACGCTCTAACCACTAGGCTACCTGCTGGTTACTGGCCCAACGCTCTAACCACTAGGCTACCTGCTGGTTACTGGTCCAACGCTCTAACCACTAGGCTACCTGCTGGTTACTGGCCCAACGCTCTAACCACTAGGCTACCTGCTGGTTACTGGCCCAACGCTCTAACCACTAGGCTACCTGCTGGTTACTGGCCCAACGCTCTAAACACTAGGCTACCTGCCGCACCCATTGAGATGGTTTGGGATGATTTGGACCTCAGAGTGAAGGAACAGCAGCCAGAAAGTGCTCAGCATATGTGTGCTACATTATTAGTGAATGTGCATTATGCATATGTGTGCTACATTATTAGTGAATGTGCATTATGCATACGTGTGCTACATTATTAGTGAATGTGCATTATGCATACGTGTGCTACATTATTAGTGAATGTGCATTATGCATACGTGTGCTACATTATTAGTGAATGTGTATTATGCATACGTGTGCTACATTATTAGTGAATGTGCATTATGCATACGTGTGCTACATTATTAGTGAATGTGCATTATGCATACGTGTGCTACATTATTAGTGAATGTGCATTATGCATACGTGTGCTACATTATTAGTGAATGTGCATTATGCATACGTGTGCTACATTATTAGTGAATGTGTATTATGCATACGTGTGCTACATTATTAGTGAATGTGTATTATGCATACGTGTGCTACATTATTAGTGAATGTGTATTATGCATACGTGTGCTACATTATTAGTGAATGTGCATTATGCATACGTGTGCTACATTATTAGTGAATGTGCATTATGCATACGTGTGCTACATTATTAGTGAATGTGTATTATGCATACGTGTGCTACATTATTAGTGAATGTGTATTATGCATATGTGTGCTACATTATTAGTGAATGTGTATTATGCATACGTGTGCTACATTATTAGTGAATGTGCATTATGCATACGTGTGCTACATTATTAGTGAATGTGCATTATGCATACGTCTGCTACATTATTAGTGAATGTGTATTATGCATACGTCTGCTACATTATTAGTGAATGTGTATTATGCATATGTGTGCTACATTATTAGTGAATGTGTATTATGCATACGTCTGCTACATTATTAGTGAATGTGTATTATGCATATGTGTGCTACATTATTAGTGAATGTGTATTATGCATATGTGTGCTACATTATTAGTGAATGTGTATTATGCATACGTGTGCTACATTATTAGTGAATGTGTATTATGCATACGTCTGCTACATTATTAGTGAATGTGTATTATGCATACGTGTGCTACATTATTAGTGAATGTGTATTATGCATATGTGTGCTACATTATTAGTGAATGTGCATTATGCATACGTGTGCTACATTATTAGTGAATGTGCATTATGCATACGTGTGCTACATTATTAGTGAATGTGCATTATGCATATGTGTGCTACATTATTAGTGAATGTGTATTATGCATACGTGTGCTACATTATTAGTGAATGTGTATTATGCATATGTGTGCTACATTATTAGTGAATGTGTATTATGCATAGTTCTGGTTAAATTTGTAACTTAATATTTTTTTTATAGACCAACCGGAAGACCAGATCAGTGATTATTGCAACAACAACAAAAAGCAGGTACAAATATTTTGATAAAATAATTAAATGATTAGTGGGTCTTATGGCTGTGGAAGGAATATATTCAGACTAGATATACTTTCACAAGCTCTGAATGTATTAGATTATTGCTGACTGTTTTAAATGCAGTGTATTTTACCTTTAATTGTACAACAAAGCTTATTTAGAGAATATTAATTTAAAAATAAATAAATAACAATAATAAATATATATTGGGAGGGGGATGAATGAGCCAATTGTAAACTGGGGATGATTAGGTGGCCATGATGGTTTGAGGGCCAGAATGGGACGTGGTATTGAAGAACTGTAAGACCAGGATTGGATCTCACTCAGACAAGGGATGTTACCATACAACCAAAACCTGTAAGTTTGAAAGAAATTGAGATATGAGTTTTAGGCCATATCACCCAGCCCTAACACATCCATCCATCCATACTACAGTTGATTATCTCTAACACATCCCCTATCATACTACAGTTGATTATCTCTAACACATCCTCTATCATACTACAGTTGATTATCTCTAACACATCCCCTATCATACTACAGTTGATTATCTCTAACACATCCCCTATCATACTACAGTTGATTATCTCTAACACATCCCCTATCATACTACAGTTGATTATCTCTAACACATCCTCTATCATACTACAGTTGATTATCTCTAACACATCCCCTATCATACTACAGTTGATTATCTCTAACACATCCCCTATCATACTACAGTTGATTATCTCTAACACATCCCCTATCATACTACAGTTGATTATCGCTAACACATCCCCTATCATACTACAGTTGATTATCTCTAACACATCCCCTATCATACTACAGTTGATTATCTCTAACACATCCCCTATCATACTACAAATGGAGTGCAACCAATCAACTCAACAAAGTTCTTGTCTGTAGCTGGTCCCGGTAAAGGCACAGTTCAGTAGAATTTACAGGGGTGGTCAGGGTGTGATAAACATCACTGATGTGTTTAACGGCTGAAGAGGCGCTGCCGTAAAAGGAGTATTACTTCACATCAAGGTTTAACTGTCTACGTCGCACCAGCACCAGCACCCCTCCACACACACTTCTCTATTTAATGGTTTCAGCAGGGGGACGTCGTCTCTCTCGTTGCATGTCATTTGGATCGTGGCCCATAAATACGAATACCGTGGCACGCCACAAACGTTACGGATTATAGGAATTACGCTGCGGAGTGGGAGAGAGCGCTGTGAAACGGTTGGTATAACCCAATGTTGAGATACAGGCCTGTGTGCGTGTGCCTGTAACAGAACGGTTTGTGCCTGTGGCTCGGTGAGAGGTATCGTGCTGATGGTGCTTTAATCGCTGCGTTGTGTCAGAGAATACAAACAACCACGGTTATAGAGATTGATCTGTCTATGAATAGGATCAATACATTTTAGACTACCACAGCTTAGACAGAGACTGAGTACAAACAACCATGGCTTGTAGAGAGACTAACTGCCCATGAAAATGATAGAGATTAAGATAATAGAGAGCAAGAGAATAGAGAGAATAGAATAGCAAGAGAGAGAATAGAGAGCAAGAGAATAGAGATCAAGAGAATAGAATAGCAAGAGAGAATAGAATAGAGAGAGCGAGAGCAAGAGAATAGAGAGAGCGAGAGCAAGAGTACAGAGAGAGAGAGCAAGAGAATAGAGAGCGAGAGAGAGCAAGAGAATAGAGAGCGAGAGAAGAGAGAGCAAGAGAATAGAGAGCAAGAGAATAGAGAGCGAGAGGATAGAGAGAGCGAGAGCAAGACTACAAGAGAGAGAGAGAGCAAGAGAATAGAGAGCAAGAGAGACGGAGAGTACAAACAACCATGGCTTGTGGAGAGACTATCTGCCCATGAAAATGATAGATATTAAGATAGAGAGCAAGAGAAGAGAGAGAATAGAATAGCAAGAGAGAATAGAGAGCAAGAGAAGAGAGAGAATAGAATAGCAAGAGAGAATAGAGAGCAAGAGAAGAGAGAGAATAGAATAGCAAGAGAGAGAATAGAGAGCAAGAGAATAGAGATCAAGAGAATAGAATAGCAAGAGAGAATAGAGGGAGAGAATAGAGATCAAGAGAATAGAATAGCAAGAGAGAATAGAGAGCAAGAGAATAGAGATCAAGATAATAGAATAGCAAGAGAGAATAGAGGGAGAGAATAGAGATCAAGAGAATAGAATAGCAAGAGAGAATAGAGAGCAAGAGAATAGAGATCAAGAGAATATAGAGAATAGAATAGCAAGAGAGAGAATAGAGGGAGAGAATAGAGAGCAAGAGAATAGAATAGCAAGAGAGAATAGAAAGCAAGAGAATAGAGATCAAGAGAATATAGAGAATAGAATAGCAAGAGATAAGAGGGAGAGAATAGAGAGCAAGAGAATATAGAGAATAGAATAGCAAGAGACAGAATAGAGGGAGGGAATAGAGAGCAAGAGAATATAGAGAATAGAATAGCAAGAGACTGAATAGAGGGAGGGAATAGAGAGCAAGAGAATATAGAGAATAGAATAACAAGAGAGAGAATAGAGATAAAGAGAATAGAGCGAGAGAGAGCGCACAAGAGAAAGAGAGCAAGAGGGTGGGGAGAAATCTGTGTGGTGACTAGTGAATACGGCATTAATGTTATTTCAGTGTGGTGTCGATATAATAGTGGTGGGAGTCCATCAGATTTGACATAACTGAATGAATAATCCATTCCTTCACAGTCTTATTAACTTTTACTATCAATAACCATGAGGGACAGAAACATCATCCCCTTGCCAGGGGTTGGTTGTTTGGTAACATCCCTTGTCTGAGTGAGATCCAATCCTGGTCTTACAGTTCTTCAATACCACTTCCCATTCTGGCCCTCATACCATCATGGCCACCTACTCATCCCCAGTTTACAATTGGCTCATTCATCCCCCTCCTCCCCCCTGTAACTATTCTCCAGGTCATTACTGTCAACTTACCTGCTAAGGGTAAAAAAAAAAGATATAAAAAAAGACTGCCCCACCCAATCTCTCCAACACGTCCCTCCCACCAGGGGGACCGTCCCAGGCCAATAACCCCCCCTCTCGTCCCACCAGGGGGTTGGCCCCACCCCACCAGCCCCTCCTACCAGGGAGATTGCCCCACCCAATCTCTCCAACACGTCCCTCCCACCAGGGGGACTGTCCCAGGCCAATAACCCCCCCTCTCGTCCCACCAGGGGGTTGGCCCCACCCCACCAACACCCCCTGCCCCTCCTCCTACCAGGGAGATTGCCCCACCCAATCCCTCCAGCACACCCCTCCCACAAGGGGGACCATCCCAGTCCAACAACCCCCCCTCTCCTCCCAACAGGAGGCCTGTCCCAACCCAACCAAACTCCTCTTACCACTTATTCTCCCTCCCCTCTCCCAAGACCGGGAGGCCCACCTTGGATGCCCATTACACACACACACACACACACCTCGGCGGCCCTCGAACACGTCATTGATCTCCCGGAGCAGCACGCCCATGTCACAGAGCTGGGACTCCCAGGCCTCACAGAACACATCCAGGTTCTCCTTGGCAATCTTACTGGATGGGTGCAGGGCCAGCGTCTGGGCTGCAGAAATGATCTGAGAGGATGGAGGAGGGAGGGAGCGAGAGATGGGGGAAGTAGATATGTTTTAAATTTGTATTGGAGTGGTGAAGTGTTTCGATAAGGTGCACAGTACACACCTTAAGTGGAGCTATTACAGTGTTACTCACACCAGTAGCTATCCAGACCAGTTGATTCTTTGAGGGAAAACTAACAAAGGATCCAAGAAAATGATTAGACAGCCTCACCCCCATACAATCTCTCCAACACCCCCATTACAGAATGGAATCAGGCCTCATTCTCATAGAATGTTGAACTAGTCTATGAGCAGAGACACATGATCATTTCCTCTCAGTGTGGGGGCTGATTGTGTGAAATGGAACCAATCTTCAGCAAGCCGAGCAGGGGGCATGGAATCCGTTTTGTCTCCCAGTTTTCTAATTATGTTTGGTCTTCCAGGCCGTTGGGACAGATGCTTCATTATCTGCTGCTGGGAGTGTTGTGGAAAATGTGAAGACCCGCCCACAGTAATGTCAGACCCTGCATGACCCAGCTGTAATGACTGAGCTAATAGGTTCATAGGTCAATCAATAAGGTCACAGAGGGGGAGCCTCCGCCCAGGGAGGGTTAATACTGGTGTGTGTGTGTATGTGTGTGTGGATGTCTTTCAATGGTAATAAAGAGACACCTGTGGGTAATTACCAATTAAATGCAACACGCCGGAGGTGATGCACTCTGACTTGTGTGCGTATGGTTTTCTGAGTTATTTCTCCCCGTATCAGATGAAGTCATCTTTATGTCGGTTTCTGTAATAGTTGGCTGTGTTTAAATGGATGGGGGTGAAGCTATAGGGGACAAGATGGCAGAGAATGTGCTGACAAACCTTGATAATGGAGAAGTTGTACAGCTTAACAACAACATCAGGGTGGAGTTTCTAGCACAACGTGTATTGTGCTACGTTACCTGTCAGAGTGTGTTACGTTACCTGTCAGAGTGTGTTACCTTACCTGTCAGTGTGCTACGTTACCTGTCAGAGTGTGTTACGTTACCTGTCAGAGTGTGTTACCTTACCTGTCAGAGTGTGTTACCTTACCTGTCAGAGTGTGCTACGTTACGTGTCAGAGTGTGTTACCTTACCTGTCAGAGTGTGTTACGCTACCTGTCAGTGTGTTACGTTACCTGTCAGAGTGTGTTACCTTACCTGTCAGAGTGTGTTACCTTACCTGTCAGAGTGTGTTACGTTACCTGTCAGAGAGTGTTACCTTACCTGTCAGAGAGTGTTACGTTACCTGTCAGAGAGTGTTACGTTACCTGTCAGAGTGTGTTACCTTACCTGTCAGAGTGTGTTACCTTACCTGTCAGAGAGTGTTACGTTACCTGTCAGAGTGTGTTACGTTACCTGTCAGAGAGTGTTACGTTACCTGTCAGAGGGTGGGTGTGTGTTTCATGTCACGGGGGTGGGTGGGTGTGTGTTTCATGTCACGGGGGTGGGTGGGTGTGTGTTTCCTGTCACAGGGTGCGTGGGTGGGTGTGTGTTTCCTGTCACAGGGTGGGTGGGTGGGTGTGTGTTTCCTGTCACGGGGGTGGGTGCGTGTTTCCTGCCAGAGTGTCTGGGTGCGTTTCCTGCCAGAGTGTCTGGGTGCGTTTCCTGCCAGAGTGTCTGGGTGCGTTTCCTGCCAGAGTGTCTGGGTGCGTTTCCTGCCAGAGTGTCTGGGTGCGTTTCCTGCCAGAGTGTCTGGGTGCGTTTCCTGCCAGAGTGTCTGGGTGCGTTTCCTGCCAGAGTGTCTGGGTGCGTTTCCTGCCAGAGTGTCTGGGTGCGTTTCCTGCCAGAGTGTCTGGGTGCGTTTCCTGCCAGAGTGTCTGGGTGCGTTTCCTGCCAGAGTGTCTGGGTGCGTTTCCTGCCAGAGTGTCTGGGTGCGTTTCCTGCCAGAGTGTCTGGGTGCGTTTCCTGCCAGAGTGTCTGGGTGCGTTTCCTGCCAGAGCGTCTGGGTGCGTTTCCTGCCAGAGCGTCTGGGTGCGTTTCACTGCCAGAGTGTCTGGGTGCGTTTCCTGCCAGAGTGTCTGGGTGCGTTTCCTGCCAGAGTGTCTGGGTGCGTTTCCTGCCAGAGTGTCTGGGTGCGTTTCCTGCCAGAGTGTCTGGGTGCGTTTCCTGCCAGAGTGTCTGGGTGCGTTTCCTGCCAGAGCGTCTGGGTGCGTTTCCTGCCAGAGCGTCTGGGTGCGTTTCACTGCCAGAGTGTCTGGGTGCGTTTCCTGCCAGAGTGTCTGGGTGCGTTTCCTGCCAGAGTGTCTGGGTGCGTTTCCTGTCAGAGTGTCTGGGTGCGTTTCCTGCCAGAGTGTCTGGGTGCGTTTCCTGCCAGAGTGTCTGGGTGCGTTTCCTGTCAGAGTGTCTGGGTGCGTTTCCTGTCAGAGTGTCTGGGTGCGTTTCCTGTCAGAGTGTCTGTTACCTGTCAGAGTGTCTGTTAACTATCAGAGTGTCTGATACCTGGGGGACAGTGACGTGGAAGGTCTCCTCAGCGTGCATACAGGTGATCTCCAGAGGCTCTGTCCCTGAGACGTGACACAGCAGACGACACGTCTGGAACAGAACAGACAACATCAGCGTCTAACATCAATATGACTGGATATGAGCAGCAGACAGACCAAGATATATTTTCCAGATATTCAACTGGAAAATAAATACAGGTCTCCAAAGCCAGTACCATGTCCATACACCTCAGCCATAGAGATGGATATGATGGACTTTTAAAAATTTAATTAAATAGACTTTGTGGTTAAATAAAATGATATAAATTAAATTCAACAAAGGTGATTTGATCAGGGAGATTCAACAGACTTAAGTTAACCTCCCCAGCCAGCGAGCCTCGCTCACCTCCACCAGCTGTTCCTTCTGCTCTGAGAGCGTGCGGGCGTACTCTGCTACGGCCTCCAGGTTTCCCTCGCCCCCTGAGGCCTTCAAGGCCCGCAGAGGCAGGTGTTCTGCATGCAGCTTCAGCAGGTCCGCCGCCCGCCCCACCGCCACCTTATGGAGCTGGACGGAGGGAGAGGGGAAGAGGGGAGATGAAAATGGGTATACATACAGTGCCTTGCGAAAGTATTCGCCCCCCTTGAACTTTGCGACCTTTTGCCACATTTCAGGCTTCAAACATAAAGATATAAAACTGTATTTTTTTGTGAAGAATCAACAACAAGTGGGACACAATCATGAAGTGGAACGACATTTATTGGATATTTCAAACTTTTTTAACAAATCAAAAACTTAAAAATTGGGCGTGCAAAATTATTCAGCCCCTTTACTTTCAGTGCAGCAAACTCTCTCCAGAAGTTCAGTGAGGATCTCTGAATGATCCAATGTTGACCTAAATGACTAATGATGATAAATACAATCCACCTGTGTGTAATCAAGTCTCCGTATAAATGCACCTGCACTGTGATAGTCTCAGAGGTCCGTTAAAAGCGCAGAGAGCATCATGAAGAACAAGGAACACACCAGGCAGGTCCGAGATACTGTTGTGAAGAAGTTTAAAGCCGGATTTGGATACAAAAAGATTTACCAAGCTTTAAACATCCCAAGGAGCACTGTGCAAGCGATAATATTGAAATGGAAGGAGTATCAGACCACTGCAAATCTACCAAGACCTGGCCGTCCCTCTAAACTTTCAGCTCATACAAGGAGAAGACTGATCAGAGATGCAGCCAAGAGGCCCATGATCACTCTGGATGAACTGCAGAGATCTACAGCTGAGGTGGGAGACTCTGTCCATAGGACAACAATCAGTCGTATATTGCACAAATCTGGCCTTTATGGAAGAGTGGCAAGAAGAAAGCCATTTCTTAAAGATATCCATAAAAAGTGTTGTTTAAAGTTTGCCACAAGCCACCTGGGAGACACACCAAACATGTGGAAGAAGGTGCTCTGGTCAGATGAAACCAAAATTGAACTTTTTGGCAACAATGCAAAACGTTATGTTTGGCGTAAAAGCAACACAGCTCATCACCCTGAACACACCATCCCCACTGTCAAACATGGTGGTGGCAGCATCATGGTTTGGGCCTGCTTTTCTTCAGCAGGGACAGGGAAGATGGTTAAAATTGATGGGAAGATGGATGGAGCCAAATACAGGACCATTCTGGAAGAAAACCTGATGGAGTCTGCAAAAGACCTGAGACTGGGACAGAGATTTGTCTTCCAACAAGACAATGATCCAAAACATAAAGCAAAATCTACAATGGAATGGTTCAAAAATAAACATATCCAGGTGTTAGAATGGCCAAGTCAAAGTCCAGACTTGAATCCAATCGAGAATCTGTGGAAAGAACTGAAAACTGCTGTTCACAAATGCTCTCCATCCAACCTCACTGAGCTCGAGCTGTTTTGCAAGGAGGAATGGGAAAAAATGTCAGTCTCTCGATGTGCAAAACTGATAGAGACATACCCCAAACGACTTACAGCTGTAATCGCAGCAAAAGGTGGCGCTACAAAGTATTAACTTAAGGGGGCTGAATAATTTTGCACGTCCAATTTTTCAGTTTTTGATTTGTTAAAAAAGTTTGAAATATCCAATAAATGTCGTTCCACTTCATGATTGTGTCCCACTTGTTGTTGATTCTTCACAAAAAAATACAGTTTTATATCTTTATGTTTGAAGCCTGAAATGTGGCAAAAGGTCGCAAAGTTCAAGGGGGCCGAGTACTTTCGCAAGGCACTGTATGTGGTATTTTTTGTGCATCTGGCTGCACAATGGTAATAGGAAGAGAAAACAATAGTAAGACAGAAAGAGAACAAGGAGGAGAAAGAAAGGGCAGGGTAGAGAGAAAAAGCGTGAGGGGGGGGAGTGCCAACGGAGGGAGGATAAGGAGAATACGTAAAAGTGGGAGAGTGCTTAGGCCATATTAAAGAGAAAGAAGAGCAAGAGATCTGAACAAATTGTGATGAGAGCAGGGTTGGGTCATTTACTATCTAAATGTAATCTGTTACAGTTACCTGTCCAAAATTGTAATCAGTAACGTAACTTTTGGATTAACCAAACTCAGTTATGTAATCTGATTACTTTCAGTTACTTTCCCCTTAAGAGGCATTAAAAGAAGACAAAAAGGATCCCTCAAACGCATCTGGTGTGTCGACATAGTGGTTTCTGACTTGTGGTCAGACTCGCTCAGGTGGGACAAACTTAGACAATTTTTTTCCAATACTGAATTGAATGAGAAAAAAAAGAAAGTTGTCAATGTATTTTTTCACAAACATCCTTTTTGATTTTAAAAGTAATCCAAAAAAAGTAATACATTTTTTCAAATGTATCTAAACTGATTACAACATTTTTGCTGGTAACATAACCGATTACAGCTACAGGTTTTTGTAATCAGATGATATGTAATCAGTTGCATCCCAACCCATTTGGAGAGTACAGAAAACTCCGGACAGATCTGATCTAGGACTGAACCACTTGGCATGCCAGACAGTGATGGATTCTAGTTAAGACCGCAGGGTTACAGGACTCACCTCTCTGCGGAGTTCGTGAACACTTTGGCAGGTCTTCAGTATAGACAACTCCATCTCCTCCGTGGCCTCTTTGGCATTGAGAGACAGCTGGGATGAGGAAAATATTCAAATAAATAAGTGAGGGGAAAAAGATAAGAGTAGTCGTCACATAAATCATGCACATGATGACTGGTGCCTGGGATGTGGCCTGCCTTAGCAGGAGAAGAATACGAGATTACACAGCCCTGCTCATGCCCTGTGTGTGTGTGTGTGTGTGTGTGTGTGTGTGTGTGTGTGTGTGTGTGTGTGTGTGTGTGTGTGTGTGTGTGTGTGTGTGTGTGTGTGAGAGAAAAGTTAGAGTGTGTGAGAGGAAGAGAAAAGGTAGAGTGTGAGTGAGTGAAAGAGAGAGATCCCTTCTGCATCACCAATATCCTGTAAAACACAAGTTTCAGACACATGTTATAAGGGCAAGGGGACAGGTGGAAAGGCACTGTAGTCAGACACGATTACAGCAATGTGTCAAAACTATGTAAAAACAAAAACTGTCAAGCAGAATTCACCAGGGTCGAGTTTTTCAAAAGTGTTCTATCTGGATTTCAGCTATCGGAAAGGACTAAACGCAAAATAAATAGAATGAATGAATAGAATGGATGAATCATTGGACTCCCATTGTATTTCTATGTATTTAATCCTGAAATCCAGATAGAACACTTTTGAAAAACGGGGCCCTGATGATTTGTCTCTGACCCTCTCATCACCCTCTTTGTTTCTACTGAAATAAGTAGAGAAAAACACCTCATCTCACTGCTCTGTTTCTACTGAAATAAGTGGAGGAAAACGAACAGGCCCTGGGATCTAGCTAGTGACACACGTTGTAGAAATGGGTCTCACTAGGGAGCCAATCATTCAACGTGCCGTAGCTCTGATTCCATTCAATTTGTCAATGGAACTGTGGCCTCTATTTTCACACATATATACAACCTTAATGATGGAAAAACACATTGTGTGAAAGCCACACGCTATGGAGTCCAAGGAGCCTCCTCTCAGGGAGGTGTCGAGAGAGCGAGAACAATGTGTTCCATGTAATCAATGGAGTCAAGTGAATGGCCATTCATACGATGAGGCTGACTTCAGGGCCGTATCCACAAAGCATCTCAGAGTAAGAGTCCTGATCTAGGATCTGTCCATATAATCAAAACTGATCCTAGATCCACTCCTACTCTGAGATGCATTGATGGGCCCAGGACTGGTTTAAGACCTATAAAGAATGAAGGAAAATAGCACTGTATAGCCAGCCGTATGGGAGGGTGGTGTGAAAAGGCTGGATATTATTTTGTTCTCCTTCACATTATCTATAAACCTAGCAACAGTACACAAGGTCATGTAGCTAAGCAACAGAAAGGAAGTGAAGGAGTGTGCGTGTCTGTGGCCATCTACACACGTGAATGCGATGTACATTTTCATGCATGCTAAAACATGACCTACTGTACCCGTGCTCTTAATCATGTAGACGTACGAGTACATATCTACATGTGTGAGTACATGTATACACGCGAGTGTACAAGTATTTACATGTGTGTGTATGCCCAGTTTATGCCAACATACCGCCTCCCTCCAGGCTGCGATGAGCTGGTCAGTGTCCTGGCGGGCGAGCTGGCAGAGCTGCAGGATGCCCTCTCGGTGCTCGTGGCTGGTGTAGGCCGAGTCAGTGAAGTCCTCCGTCCTCTCCACCACCGCCTCCAGCTGGTCAAACAGAGCCTGCTGGGGCAGTGAGTACAGACCCTCATGCAGACCTTCCACGTTGGACTGGGATCACAGACAGAGACACAGTAATGAATACAACAAATTATTTGTCATGCCAATAAAGCATTTCAATTGAATTGACACAGAGTGACAGAGAATAACATTCAAAAGCTCTATGACAAGCTACTGGTAATTCAGGTTGACTAGGGATAATTGACTTATTGTAAAGAACTGGTGCCGAACACCTGGCGTGCTTCCTGTTTGTATGTCCAGGCCTGTTGTCTGTGCCCAATAATGTTTGTGCCATGTTTGGTGCGGTTACCATGTTGTGCTGCCATGTTGTGTTGCTACCATGTTGTTGGCATGTGTTGCTGCCATGCTGTGTTGTTGTCTTAGGTCTCTCTTTATGTAGTGCTGTGGTGTCTCTCTTATGGTGATGTGTGTTTTGTTCTATATTTCACATTTTTAATCCCAGCCACCGTCGTCGCAGGTGTTGTTTTGCTTTTTGCTGGGCCGTCATTGTAAATAAGAATTTGTTCTTAACTGACTTGCCTAGTTAAATAAAGGCTAAATAAAAATAAAATAAATATCTTGTGGATAGACTATGTGAACATAAATGGTACCCAAATTACACTAGATTGTAGTTCGGGGCTAAACTAGATTAGTCCAGGCCTAAACCATCATACTGTAGTTACTATATTAGAACTATATTACAATGTAAAGTGGAAAAAAAACAAACAACATATGTAATCTTAAGGAAGTCCTCCCCTGTTGTCCCACCTTGAAGTCCTTGATGCCGGTGTAAATGCTGAGGGGTAGGACCTTGGTCTCCCCGCAGGGCCGGGCGTCCGTCACGATCTCCATGACCTGCTCCAGGGCGAAACGCATGCGGTGAAACACGGCATCTTTGTTGATACGCGCCGACTCGCAGTCCGGGTGTCTGAGACACGTCTACAGGGAGAGAGACATGGTTTTACAACTGAGGCTACATTTACACAGGCAGCCCAATTCTGACCTTTTTACCAATCATAGCAACTCTTTTGCTAATAATTTGGAAAAGTATCAGAATTAGTCTGCTTGTGTGGCAGTCCATGTTCAGAGTCAATTGTAGTAATACAGTCTCTATGCCTCACATCTACTAAACACAAAAACAATGTTTTAAATGGGAAGTTAGGCTGTTTTGAAGCAAAAAACTATGGAAATTCACGAGCACCAGAAGGACTAATTTTACCCATTCAGTAGCAAGTTTTTCCAGTCCACAGGTTTAATCTACTACATTAGCAGCAGTATGTACACACCTTGGACGCAGTGAGCAGCATCATGGTGCATTTCTCCAGCACTGCTCTGGCTGCTGCCATCCTGGCCTTCTTATTCTCATCCTTCAGGTCCTAATGGACAGAGACCAACACTGGACAGTTACAGAAGCGGTCTCGGCTGGTTCCCAAACTTCTCTGATTTGTGAGTGTGGGACAGTTGTGAGACACCAAATAGACAGAACCATTTTAAGCCACAACTCAGTCTTGCTAAGAAGAACTGGCTTTGACCTACCAGGGATCTGGACCAGAGCCATGATTGAAGAATAAAATAAATACATGGCTCTGGTCTGGACTAGTGGACCAATTAATGCAAGGGGTCAGTCATTCAAAACAAAGCATCCCCCACACTTTAAACGCACACAGAGCATATCCGTACCATGTGGAAGAACCGTCAGAGTTCTCGAGCTAAGTTTAGTTAAGGTTTAGTCCTCCGGCCATCAGCGTTATTACTCATAGATTAACCTGGTGAAGCACGACTCAATGCAGTAGATATCTCAGTAACATCCACTGACTCGCTCATCTCTGTGTTTCAAAGACTAAGCATTTAGTGTGTGTTCCAGGAGGTGGAATCAACTTCTCTCCAGGCACAGAGCCATGTCTTTTATACTGATAACAAGTTCAAACAGGTGCCATTAATACAGGTAACGAGTGGAGGACAGAGGAGCCTCTTAAAGAAGTTGTTACAGGTCTGTGAGAGCCAGAAATCTTGCTTGTTTGTAGGTGACCAAATACTTATTTTCCACCATAATTTGCAAATAAATTCATTAAAAATCCTACAATGTGATTTTCTGGATTTCTTTTCTCATTGTCTGTCATAGTTGAAGTGTACCTATGATGAAAATTACAGGCCTCATCTTTTTAAGTGGGAGAACTTGCACAATTGGTGGCTGACCAAATACTTTTTTGCCCACTGTATATATCATTGATTTAATAAAGCCTCATACACACATGGCCTCTTGTTTTCTTAAGGAAGCTCCAAGATGCAGGTTTTTCCAATGTAGCTCAGTGCTGTGATTGGCTCAGTGTTCTGACAATCATGTGGACCCTAAGTCACTACCAAGTCTAAGGGTAGCGCTAGAAAATTCTAGCCCCTTGGGTGCTGACATAGTTACATTAGAAGCTGTACATATGTACAGTACCTTTGATTGGACTGATCATGTCAACATCACACTTTCAAAATCTTAGCTAGCAGTCATCATCATGAATCAAGTCAACAGTCTACTGGCAAATCCTTGTCATATGAAGAGAAATACCGAAGAGAAATTAGATAAAACGTATTGGTGCTCATCGGCCATAAACATTACACAAGTTGGAAATCGCAAATTCAACAATGAGTGGTTTGGAAGGCTCTTTTCCCAGTTTAATGTGATAAAAATTCAACCTTGGCCATGCTGTTAATGAAGCATGATTTGTTTCGCACTCAAAGCAACTTAACTCGGGAAAAACTTGACTAAAGTGAGTTCAAGACAACTAGGAAGCCGGGAATAAACGAGCTCCGACTGGGAAAATACGTTTTGAACGGTCATCCAACTCGGGAATTGTAAATCCAGCCTATTTCTAGAGCTACGTTCTGAAGATCAATGACATCATCATGATTCAACCTTGTTTCTCTGCTGCTGCATAAATTATGTAATATTCCAGGGATATATGTATACTGTAGCTAAGAAAGTAATACTAAGTGTATGTTGTGTAGTAAGATGTTAGTAGCCCAGGTGCTTCACCCTAATAATTTGGTATCTTTTTTACCCCTCTTAATTCCGCCTACTGTTCTGACTTGGTGGTGCACATGTAGCCTATAACCTGTTTTAGATACATGTAATCATCGAAATTTGTAAGAGCCTTCATGTCTGCTTATATGCGCCTTTTATTTATCCTACAGTTCTGACTTGGCGTCCAGGGAGAACACTCAGAACGGCCCATGTTCTGAATTCTGTCGTATATTTCAAAAGTGCTAAACAAAGTTATATTGACTACATCCATCCTAACTCGCTCATTGTTTTAATCAAAATGGATTGCCTCTTATCAGCTTGTCGTCCCCTTATGCCATAGTTTGTTCATCTCAATTGTCATTAGAAACCACATTTGTTTAAGCAAGTCAGCCATATCAGCTATATTTTTTTTAAAGGCAGTAAATGAGGCTGAATTAACTGTTTCTGCCAAATAAGGCTCCGCTGATAGACAGGTGTAGCAGTGGTAAGATGTTGGGACAGCTTTATGTAGGCTCTAACAGTTTGTGGCCACCATTTGTCACTGTTATAGTGCAATTAAATGTATTGTTTAGTGTTGTGGCTTTGCTGGCAAGCATCCCACCTTTTTATTTTTTTGTCCCACCAAGATTTACATGCTAAAATCGCCACTGCTCACCAGACATGTCACCACCCACTGAGCATGTTTTGGATGCGTACGCCAGCGTGTTCCAGTTTCCGCCAATATCCGGCAACTTCGCACAGCCATTGAAGAGGGGTGGACAACATTCCACAGGGAAGTTATAACTTTCTGGCATCATTATTTCTTGAAAACGCGTACATACAGTCGTGGCCAATTTTTTTATTTTTATGACAAATATTAATTTTCACAGTCTGCTGCCTCAGTTTGTATGATGGCAATTTGCATATACTCCAGAATGTTATGAAGAGTGGTCAGATTAATTGCAAAGTCCCCCTTTGCCATGCAAATGAACTGAATCCCCCAAAAACATTTCCACTGCATTTCAGCCCTGCCACAAAAGGACCAGCTGACATCATGTCAGTGATTCTCTTGTTAACACAGGTGTGAGTGTTGATGAGGACAAGGCTGGAAATCACTATCAGGCTGATCGAGTTCGAATAACAGACTGGAAGCTTCAAAAGGAGGGTGGTGCTTGGAATCATTGTTCTTCCTCTGTCAACCATGGTTACCTGCAAGGAAACACGTGCAGTCACCATTGCTTTGCACAAAAAGGGCTTCACAGGCAAGAATATTGCTGCCAGTAAGCTTGCACCTAAATCAACCATTTATTGGATCATCAAGAACTTCAAGGAGAGTGGTTCAATTGTTGTGAAGAAGGCTTAAGGGCAACCAAGAAAGTCCAGCAAGCGCCAGGACCGTCTCCTAAAGTTGATTCAGCTGCAGGATCGGGGCACCACCAGTACAGAGCAGCAGGCAGGTGTGAGTGCATCTGCACGCACAGTGAGGCAAAGACTTTTGGAGGATGGCCTGCTGTCTAGAAGAGCAGCAAAGGCGGCACTTCTCTCCAGGAAAAACATCAGGGACAGACTGATATTCTGCAAAAGGTACAGGAATTGGACTGCTGAGGACTGGGCTAAAGTCATTTTCTCTGATGAATCCCATTTCCGATTGTTTGGGGCATCCGGAAAAAAGCTTGTCCGGAGAAGACAAGGTGAGCGCTACCATCAGTCCTGTGTCATGCCAACAGTAAAGCATCCTGAGACCATTCATGTGTGGGGTTGCTTCTCAGCCAAGGGAGTGGGCTCACTCACAATATTGCCTAAGAACACAGCCATGAATAAAGAATAGTACCAATACATCCAGGAACAGTTTGGTGATGAACAATGCCTTTTCCAGCATGATGGAGCACCTTGCCATATGTTAAAAGTGATACCTAAATGGCTCGGGGAACAAAACATCGATATTTTGGGTCCATGGCCAGGAAACTCCTGAGACCTTAATCCCATTGAGAACCTGTGGTCGATCCTCAAGAGGCGGGTGGACAAACAAAAACCCACAAATTCTGACAAACTTCAAGCATTGATTATGCAAGAATGGGCTGCCATCAGTTAGGATGTGACCCAGAAGTTAATTGACAGCATGACAGGGCGGATTGCAGAAGTCTTGAAAAAGAAGGGTCAACACTGCAAATATTGACTCTTTGCATCATGTAATTGTCAATAAAAGCCTTTGACACTTATGAAATGCTTGTAATTGTACTTCAGTATTCCATTGTAACATCTGACAAAAATATCGAAAGACACTGAAGCAGCAAACTTTTTGAAAATGTATATTTGTGTCATTCTCCAAACTTTTGGCCACGACTGTACAAAGATGTATGTACAGTATGATGTTTTTACAACTTAATTTGGTCGCTAGAGGGTTTGTTTGACACTCAACAGCCTGATCAACTCTATGCGAAGACCATGTGTGGCGCTGCATGAGTCAAAATGGTGGTCACACCAGACTATGACTGGTTTTCTGATTCATGCCCCTAATATTTTTTAAGGTATCTGTGACCAACAGATGCATATCTTTATTTCCAGTCATGTGAAATTCTTATTATTAGATTAAGGCCTAATGAATTTACTTATATGAACTGTAACTCAGTAAAATCTATGAAATTGTTACATGTTGCGTTTTATATTTTTGTTCAGTATATATTCCCCTGCTCTTTACTCGGCTAGTCTCAGTAGATTTCCAGACGGAGAGACAAAGACGTGGTATGTTTGTTAAACAAAGAGGGGAAGCTGAATATTTTCATCTCTATATCATAACGATTCACTTTTCATCAGCTAGCTAGCGCAGTCTGTATCCAGAATAACAACCTATTCCCTGTGTAGTGCACACCTTTTGACCTTATGGGCCCTGGTCAAAAGTAGTGCACTATATATGGAATAGGGTGCCAATTTGAACACGTACATAGAGACTGTGTATGACTCAAAGCAGGATTAGCAGACTCTGGCACTACAGGGAACAGAGTTCTAACTTTCTGGCATCATTATTTATTGAAAACGTATGATACAAAGATGTATGTACAGTTTTACAACTTAATTTGGCCTCCCGAGGGTTTGTTTGAGGCACATTTTGTTTTGATGACGTAATCACTCCTTTGAGATGTGAGTCAGATTTGACCCACGCATTGGTGCTGCCGTCTGTCTAAACACACCTACACTATCCCTGCTGGTGCAGAGGCCCTGGAGTGTGTGTATATGCACGTGTGTGAGGGCAGCAGGGGCTCGTCATACATACCCTGCTATCTGTGTCATCTCGTACTCTGAGTGGATGTGGAGCCAACATGGCTCACGGCACTGTACGGTTCTCTCTCCCACACGCACAGACACTCATTTGATTCATTAAGACAGGAGCCTCTTTTTACAAGCTGGAAAGCACATGGCTTTTAGATCTTTATAGACTCTCTCTCAATTTAATTCAAGAGGCTTTACTGGCATGGGAAACATATGTTTACATTGTCAAAGCAAGTGAAATGAATAAACAAAAGTGAAATAAACAATCAAAGTGAACAGTAAATATTACACTCACACAAGTTCCAAAAGAATAAAGACATTTCAAAATGTCGTGTGTCTACGTACAGTGTTGTAAAGATGTGTAAATAGTTCAAGTACAAAAGGGATAAAAATAGGTTGTATTGGTTGTATTTACAATGATGTTTGTTCTTCACTGGTTGCCTTTTTCTTGTGGCAACATGTCATACATCTGGTTGCTGTGATGGCACACTGTGGTATGGAAATGAGAGTTTATTAAAATTGGATTTGTTTTTGAGATCTTTGTGGGTCTGTGTAATCTGAGGGAAATGTGTCTCTCTAATATGGTCATACATTTGGCAGGAGGTTAGTATCCACCTCATTTTGTGGGCAGTGTGGACATAGCCTGTCATCTCTCGAGTGCCAGGGTTGCCTACGGCGGCCTCTCTCAATAGCAAGGCTATGCTCACTGAGTGTACATAGTCAAAGCTTTCTTTCATTTTGGGTCAGTCACAGTGGTCAGGTGTTCTGCCACTGTGTACTCTCTGTTTAGGGCCAAATAGCATTCTAGTTTGCTCAGTTTTTTTGTTAATTCTTTCCAATGTGTCAAGTAATGATCTTTTTGTTTTCTCGTGATTTGGTTGGGTCTAATTGTGTTGCTGTCCTGGGGCTCTGTGGGGTCTGTTTGTGTTTGTGAACAGAGCCGCAGGACCAGCTTGCTTAGGGGACTCTTCTCCAGGTTCATCTCTCTGTAGGCGATGGCTTTTTTATGGAAGGTTTGAGAATTGCTTCCTTTTAAGTGGTCATTAACGGGTATCGGGTATAATTCTGCTCTGCATGCATTATTTGGTGTTTTACGTTGTACACAAAGGATATTTCGCAGAATTCTGCATGCAGAGTCTCAATTTGGTGTTTGTCCCATTTTGTGAATTCTTGGTTGGTGAGCGGACACCAGACCTCACAACCATAAAAGGGCAATGTGTTCTATAACTGATTCAAGTATTTTTAGCCAGATCCTAATTGGTATGTCAAATGTTATGTTCCTTTTGATGGCATAGAAGGCCCCTGGAATTTGTATTTGTGGTTCTGGCAACTGGACCTTTTTTTGGAACACAATTATTTTTGTCTTACTGAAATTTACTGTCAGGGCCTAGGTCTGACAGAATCTGTGCAGAAGATCTAGGTGCTGCTGTAGACACTCCATGGTTGTGGACAGAAGCACCAGATCATCAGCAAACAATTTGACTTCAGATTCTAGTAGGGTGAGGCCGGGTGCAGCAGAGTGTTCTAGTGCTCTCTCTAACAATGTGAGAGCTGGAGGGGAAAGAAGAGTGGCTTGACCAATACCCTTTCAGAGAGGGACGGTACTCACATTCTGTCTGTCCCCGGTCAGGTGGGCGAACTCCACCATCTGGTTCCCAAACTGGCTGAAGATCTGGACAAACTCCTGGAAGGTGCTCACTCTCTCCAGCTGCTCCAGGGTTACTAGCACCTGGGAAAATCAGGAACACTATTACAGTAACTACAGCTGGGAAAATCAGGAACACTATTACAGTAACTACAGCTGGGAAGCTCAGGAACACTATTACAGTAACTACAGCTGGGAAGCTCAGGAACACTATTACAGTAACTACAGCTGGGAAAATCAGGAACAATATTACAGTAACTACAGCTGGGAAGCTCAGGAACACTATTACAGTAACTACAGCTGGGAAGCTCAGGAACACTATTACAGTAACTACAGCTGGGAAGCTCAGGAACACTATTACAGTAACTACAGCTGGGAAGATCAGGAACACTATTACAGTAACTACCACACATTACACCACTCTCACTTAAACATCAAATATTATACACAGAATTCAAAAATGGCAACAGCTTTTTGTCCGAACCAGGTCTTGAGAGATGGACTAAAGGTGCTGTGAGAGATACTACATTGATGTGTGTGTCAATGGGGTTCTAGATACTGAATGAGGCAGCAAAGCAAATTATTACCCAGACTCAATGTGGGCCTCGTCATACAAGTGATGGCCATCACATTCACTTTCAAGCCAAAGTGTTCAGTAGACCAGCTTGTCATGACTGACTGACTTCAACAACATAGAGGACCTGTCTGTAGAAACAGGAAAAGGTCATTGTGACAGCAAGTGGAATTGTGTCCCATTCGTCTGGTGAGAGATGGAGCGAGGGAAGGGGAGCAAGGGAAGGGAAGGAGGATGGATGGTCATGTCTCCATGTCTCAGGAGTTATCACTATGGGCCTGAGGCTGGATGGCACTTGAGATACCAATCAAATCACAGTGATTTACCCCAATCCCCTTTACTGTTCACACTGGAACACACAATGTGGGGTAAGGGGTGACCTGTGATTTCTCTGCAAAAGGGACGGAGTAAATGTTGTGTGTGTTACTTAATGACATATGATTTTTATATTGTCATATCAGCCTCTCATTCCGGGATTTGCGGTATTACCGGCTTAGTACACACGGGGACGCCAAAAAACAACAACAAAAAACACATTGGGCATCTGTTACAAGAATGATAACAAAATTAGCACAAGTAATAGCGAATTTCTATGGAGGCTGCTAGCTAAATATGCAAACAAAGCAAACTGATTGCCCAGTATAGCATCCATGATTCGTGTCATCGATTGGCCAGTCTATTTTGTTGATATATTTTTTATCGGAAATTACTAGGTGATTTAGTGGTTCTATTTCCGTTGTAATTTTGAGATCCTACTCGATGACAAACGTCAGCTTCAACTGAGAACATGTTTTTAAAAACATTTTTTTTTACATAACACGTAGGTAGGAGCTACTGTGTCATTTTTGGTGAGTCTGAACATTTACAATCGAGTGTGAACGACAGACATTGTGCAAATTAACAAAGTTTTGACGCATGCTTGTCTGCTCTGAAGCGGCATGTGCACGCGCTGTGGGTCTGGAGTCACTAGGGCAACGGGCCTGCCTGCTCTGCTCCGAGAAGATAGGGGAGGAGCAGACAGAGAACGGAGAGGAGAAAAATGCAAGGAAATCAAAATATAGCAGTGGCAGCTGTACAGATAACTCATCCAAAGGGCGTTGAGTTCTTAAACACGGTACAAAGCTTACATAATATTATGCCCCGTCACCTTAATAGTTCAGTAACTTACTTAGGGGTCGCGTTAAAGCAGAATTAATTTAATGCAGGAAAAACATAATACACGTAATAAAGCTCATGCTGCGTTTTGTAAACGCATATCTAAAATGCTTACTGTAATTTATGCTTGGCATCATACTAACTTTGTGCTTCAGTTGCACAATTCACGAACAGGCATTCTATCAGCAGACAGCGCTCTGGCTGATGTGTAGGTTTTTCTCAATGTGTAGCCACTAGCCAGCCGACTTTTCTCCAGTAAAATTCCAGATTAACTTTAAGCAAAACATTAGGAAATGTGGCTAGCTACATTATTTCCATGATAAATAGAAATATGATGGCCATGCACTGTTTTTGCAACAACAAAAAAACTAATAGAGTTCCACTTCTGTTCATGAAAATTAAGCCATTTGGGTTTTGCACAAATGTATTTTCTGTGAAGGAAAACTATAGTTTTCCGGCCCTCCCAATAGGCAAAATTAGGCCTTCGCCTATGGCAGCACTTGAATGAGGCGGCATTTTGACAATTGGCTGCTGCACTCCGGTGGCCGTGATCGGTTACTACACCGCCCGCGGGACCCAAGCCACCAGATCATAGCGTTGCTGCAGTTCCCGCCCCCACCCCATTCCTGCTTCTCTTGAAGTTCACTCCCACTATTTTTGGTAGCTATGGTGATGTGTGTGTTTTTACGGGTTTATCCAATTGAGAAATATTAATAAAAATGAATAATTGTGTGTGACGAAGACGATTAGTGATTTAAGGCAATAGCCTAACCTAGCATGTTAACGTTAGCTAGCTACTACTTGTGGATATCATTTTAGCTGAAAGAAATCTAGATATTTGAAACAATTTGCTAGCATATCTAAGAGACAAACTATCAGGAAGTGATGTTTTTTTAAACAATGAGAAATGAGGCACAATCTATAAACCAAAGAAATTCGCTGGTGAAATGTATCAGTGTGCAGCAATGTCCATCAGCCGGTGTGGAGAATGACAAGCCTACGAGGATAGGTCATTCATACAACGAGCCCCCGTTCGCTGATTCTAGCAGCGAAGAGAGCAAACCGGAGGAGTCCGGCCATGCACTTCCACTGATGAGGACAGCTCTCTGGCTGGACAAGAACAGGTGGGTCGCACCAGGCCTAGCCACACCTCCAAACAATGCCAGCGAAGACCCTACTATCTTGGACCCAGACTTGTCGCTCCCCCTCCCTGATGACAGTAGTGGTGCTGTTGCTAAATCCGATGCCCAGACAAAAAACATAGAAAGATCCCAGAGAGTGGCCAAAATATATGAATGGATCTTTACAAGATAAGTTAGTGCAGGCTGGGCCACATCAGGATAAGGAGGGGAATTTCCCAAGAGATGTTTTCGCTGGCCCGCTACAATCTGTTGAAGAATAAAAAACACTTTCAATATAAAAGGCGACCCCTGTCAATACACAGCCGGACTCACCTGCTCCCGCTTTCTCACGTTGTGCTATTTACTAACAAACACGTGACTGGATAAACTGTTAGGGGGAACTATAGGTCAAAAAATATAAAAGCGAAAATGTCAACGATTTGACTGAGTTACAGTTCATATTAAATAAATTCATTAGCCCCTAATCTATGGATTTTACGACTGGGCGGGCTGCAGCCAGGCACACCCGCTGGGGAGCCAACCCCAGCCAATCAGAATGGGTTTTTCCCCACAAAGTGCATTATTACAGATAGAAATACATCTCAGTTTCATCAGCTGTTCGGGTAGCTGGTCTCAGACGTTCCCACAGGTGAAGAAGCTGGATGTGAAGTTCCTGGGCTGGCGTGGTTACATGTGGTCTGCGGTTGTGAGGCCGGTTGCACATACTGCCAAATTCTCTAAAATGATGTTGGAGGCGGCTAGAGAAATGAACATTACATTCTATGGCAATAGCTCTGGTGAACATTACTGCAGTCAGCATGCCAACTGCACACTCCCTCAAAACTTGAGAGTTCTGTGGCATTGTGTTGGGTGATAAAACTGCACATTTTAGAGTAGCCTTTTATTGTCCTCAGGACAGGGTGCACCTGTGAATTATCGTGGTGTTTAATCAGCTTCTTGATATGCCATACCTGTCAGGTGGATGGATTATCTTGGCAAAGGAGAAATGCTCACTAACAGGATAGAAAAAAAAATGTGTGCCCAGAATTTGAGAGAAATAAAGCTTCTTGTGCGTACAGAACATTTCTGGCATCTTTTATTTCAGGTCACGAAACATGGGACCAATACGTTACGTTGCGTTTATACAGTGGGGAGAACAAGTATTTTATACACTGCCGATTTTGCAGGTTTTCTTACTTACAAAGCATGTAGAGGTCTGTCATTTTTATCATAGGTACACTTCAACTGAGAGACGGAATCTAAAACAAAAATCCAGAAAATCATATTGTATGATTTTTAAGTAATTCATTTGCATTTTATTGCAAGAGCTGGAGCAGTTTTACGTGGGGATGTTTGGCAGCATGAGTGAAGGATGCTTTGTTGAGAAATAGGAAGCCGATTCTAGATTTAATTTTGGATTGGAGATGCTTAATGTGAGTCTGGAAGGAGAGTTTACAGTCTAACCAGACACCTAGGTATTTGTAGTTGTCCACATATTCTAAGTCAGAACCGTCCAGGGTAGCGATGCTGGACGGGCGGGCAGGTGTGGGCAGCGATCGGTTGAAGAGCATGCATTTAGTTTTACTTGCATTTAAAAGCAATTGGAGGCCACGGAAGGAGAGTTGTATGGCATTGAAGCTCGTCAAGAGGTTAGGACAGTGTCCAAAGAAGGGCCAGAAATATACAGAATGGTGTCATCTGCGTAGAGGTGGAACAGTGAATCACCAGCAGCAAGAGCGACATCATTGATGTATACAGAGAAGAGAGTCGGCCCAAGAATTGAACCCTGTGGCACCCCCATAGAGACTGCCAGAGGTCTGGACAACAGGCCCTCCGATTTGACACACTGAACTCTATCTGAGAAGTAGTTGGTGAACCAGGCGAGGCAGTCATTTGAGAAACAAAGGCTGTTGAGTCTGCCAATAAGAATGTGGTGATGGACAGAGTCAAAAGCCTTGGCCAGGTCGATGAATACAGCTGCACAGTATTGTCTCTTATCGATGGTGGTTATGATATCGTTTAGGACCTTGAGCGTGGCTGAGGTGTACCCATGACCAGCTTGGAAACCAGATTGCATAGCGGAGAAGGTACGGTGGGATTTGAAATGGTCGGTGATCTGTTTGTTAACTTGGCTTTCGAAGACCTTAGACAGGCAGGGTAGGATAGATGTCACCCAACAAATATACATGGTTTGACCTGACATGCATAATCCAACAAAGATACATGGTTTGACCTGACATGCATCACCCAACAAAGATACATGGTTTGACCTGACATGCATCACCCAACAAAGATACATGGTTTGACCTGACATGCATCACCCAACAAAGATACATGGTTTGACCTGACATGCATCACCCAACAAAGATACATGGTTTGACCTGACATGCATCACCCAACAAAGTCAGCTGATGCATAATGTATCAAACCTGTCACACCTCAGACCCCCCAAAAACATCATCCATTATATAACGCTGTGATCCATCCATCTGGAGCAGTGTGTATGTGTGAGTATGTGTGTGTGTGTGTGTGTGTGTGAGAGAGAGAGAGATGTTGTGAGTGTGATGGTGTGTGTGAGTGTGCGCGTGCACATGTGTGCATGTGTGCGTCAGAGGCTTGGTCTGTCTCTCGAAGGGTAAACAGTAGTGACATCCTGCCGGCCAGGCAGAAGAGCTATGCTGTTATCAGACAGAGACAGGGTTCAAAATTAAATTGTGTTTGCCAGTAATGGGAGCAGCCCCGTCGCCCGTCTGTCCAAACAGGCCTTACTAGACTAGACGGGATTAGGCCCTTACCCCCCCAGGACCCTGTGTGTGAGTACATCCTCTTCCTGAAAGCACCAGGTAGAGAAACGGTAAATGTGCATCTTCCATTATCCCCAGAGCAGCAGAGGATGGAGTTATCCTGTACTATATTATGGAGCTCTGATAAGATCTGAAAGACTAGATGGAGTCGCCAGTGCTGGGCATTTGTGTGTTTGTGTGTGTATTATGTCAGTGAAGGCTCCTTAGAGGAGGAAGGGAAGGACAATCCTCCTCAGTGAATTTCATAAAAATAGTGAAACAAAAAAAGAGTATATTTATAGACACTATACTAAATATATTCACGTCAACAAATACTTGATTAAAACACACCGTTCTGCAATGAAGGTCTACAGTAGCCTCAACAGCACTCTGTAGGGTGGCACCATGGCGTATCCGGAGGACAGCTAGTTTCCGCCCTCCACTGGGTACATTGATTTCAATATAAAACCTAAAACGTGGTTCTCACTCCTTTCCATAGACTTACACAGTAATTATGACAACTTCTGAAGGACGTCCTCCAACCTATCAGAGATCTTGCAGCGTGGACTGACATGCTGTCCACCCAATCAAAGCACAAGCTACAGTTAGCTAGCACTACAGTACATAACATGTGGTGAGTAGTTGACTCAAAGAGAGCGAAAGAAACAAGGAGAAAGCTATATATTTCATATTTTTTTCACTTGGCTAGCAAATGCAGCTATCGAGTTTAGCCTGTTTACCTGGCTCAAACAGGGATGGATGCTATGTTACCTAGCTGGCTATGGCTATCCAATACTGGAACTCTGGTAAGCTTTTGGTTTTATACATTTTTTGCCCCCGGGGCCCATGGGTGTAACTGCTAAACTGGTTGCTAAGTGTACACTTTACTGCATGATTGTAGCAGGGTTACTAATGTTTTAGTTCTAGTAGCTATGTTGACTTGATGTTAGCTAATATGGTGACAATGATGTAAGCTGTGTGTTGTGGTTATGATATGATGGTTTGGCTTGGAAAGTTTTTTTTGCCTGGTCACAGACAGCTGATGTGTTGTGCATTTAAGTCCACAAGTGAATGGAAAAGGTGAGAGCGCGTAGATGCGAGAAGGAATTATCCAACGATCAAAGGGATCATGCTGTTTGCATGTGGCTGGTATGAACAGTGTTTGCGCGTGATCAGGGATGTATTTATTCTACCGATTCTGTTGAAACACTTTTCTTTAACGGAAGCAAACGGAACGGGGGTAAACATACCTGAAGTTGTCCAATAGAAAGTTTGTTTGCGACTGTCGACTAATGATTACACCGTCGATGAGCTAGATGCAGGCAAGATTGTGCATGGAGGTATTGAATGTGTCAATGTCTGTCACCGTGATTACTCAAATTTCTCTCGACCTGTGCACCTACGTTGTAAACTTTCATTCATAGGCTAGATTGTAGCAACCTCGTGATGGATATAGGGAGCACGTGACTCATGTAGTAGCCTAAACCTATTGATCTTACATTAAGCTGGGTGAATGGAATATGAATGAAAGTCATCCAATAGGCTGTAATGGAAATTATGAGCCATGCTCATAAACAAAATCATAATAATTGTCCTGCCTCGTCTTAAAATGGCAGACTGCCACTGGTGTGTGTGTGTGTGTGCACAGCTGCTTGCATGTGTGTCTCTACTTTGTTCTGTGTGTCTGTGTGCATCTATGGCCCTATATCGAAATGTATATTGTGTTTATGGTGTGCATGCATCCCACTGTGTGGTCGGAATCGGTACCTACTTTGTTGCGTGAGGTGATGATCTGTTTGATGACGATGCGGTCTGCGAGGACCAGGACTTTGGTGACGGAGGAGAGGAGCATGCGGGCAGCCTTCACCATGCCTGTCCTGTTACTGAACACCGTCTTGGGTCCGTCCACAAGGGGGGCCACCGGCATCCCAACATCTGTCAGCTTGGCTATGGCATCCCCTAGGACAAAAAGGACAAAAAGGAGGTAGAGAATGATGGTGATGATGGTGGGGGTGATGATGATGAGGAGGATCAAATCTATTGGAATTTTCAGCATACAAACACCATACAACATTTTCAGATGTACCATGTAAATTATCACTGTATCTCCATTTTCTAATACTTAGTCAAACTGCTTCACAATGGTAATTGTGCTTTCAAAACAACCCTGCCGGAGAGCTCTTCATTTAGTGTTTCATGCAGAATCAAAAAACTGACATCCAGAATTCAGCTTTGGTTTCTTTGAGATGTTTAGCTAGCTAAAGCCCCTTTGGTTCCCTTCCCATGGTTGGTGCCCCCTCTCCTGTCAGTCAACAGCACCATGAATCCCAGTAGGAACATCTCATCCTGGACAGGGAGGCTGGCACACAGGGATTATATTCAGCCCCGTTGCACTGCAGCAATGTGATGCCAGCCAATGCCAGGGCCCAATTTACAGGCCCTCTTGAGATGCATGACCAGGCCATTTCAATCTAAGTCGCTGGTACACTGGAGGGTCGTAGTTTGTTCATGAAACTCCAAAACAACCCTAGGTGGGCGAAGGAAAAAGGCTATAAAAGGAAAATGAACACACAAATATTTAAACACCATAACAGTCTCAGGCAGTAGAGAGAGAGAGGGAGGAGGGCGAAGAGAGAGAGATGTGAATTATGTTGGATACATGGTTGGCCTCCTTATTTGGGTTGGCTTGCATTCCAAAAGGAAGTGTACTGATTGCATCCGACAGCCCTTTGTCGATGCCAGAATGCCCCAAACCAGCTGAAACATTCAGCCTGGCTCACAAAGAATGCTGCTGAACCCCAGAATAGGCTCTGGAATAAGCATGGAGCATGGTGATGCTATGCCAGAATCCCCCACCACCAATTTTTGTATTTTTTTTATTGGTCACATACACATGGTTAGCAGATATTAATGTGAGTGTAGCAAAATGCTTGTCCTTCTAGTTCCTACAGTGCAGTAATATCTAACAAGTAATCTAACAATTCCCAACAACTATTTAATACACACAAATCTAAATGATGAATGAGAATATGTACGCATAAATATATGGATGAGCGATGGCCGAGCAGGAATAGGCAAGGTACAATAGATGGTATAAAATACAGTATATACATATGAGTAATGCAAGATAAGTAAACATTATTAAAGTGACATTGTTTAAAGTGGCATTGTTTAAAGTGACTAGTGATCCATTTATTAAAGTGGCCAGTGATTGGGTCTCAGTGTAGGCATCAGCCTCTGAGTTAGTGATGGCTGTTTAGCAGTCTGATGGCCTTGAGATAGGTGTTTTTCAGTCTCTCGGTCCCAGCGTTGATGCACCTGTGCTGACCTCACCTTCTGGATGGTAGCGGTGTGAACAGGCAGTGGCTCGGGTGGTTGTTGTCCTTGATGAACTTTTTGGCCTTCCTGTGACATCGGGTGCTGTAGGTGTCATGGAGGGCAGATAGTTTGCCCCTAGTGATGGGTTGTGCAGACCGCACCACCCTCTGGAGAGCCTTGCGGTTGTGGGCGGTGCAGTTGCATACCAAGCTGTGATACAGCCCGACAGGATGCTCTCGATAGTGCATCTGTAAAAGTCTGTGTGTTTTAGGTGACAAGCCAAATTTCTTCAGCGTCCTGAGCTTGAAGAGGCGCTGTTGCACCTTCTTCACCACACTGTGTGTGGGTGGACTATTTCAATTTGTCTGTGATGTGTACGCCGAGGAACTTTCCAACTTCTCCACTACTGTCCCTTTGATGTTTCCTGAAATCCACAATCTCCTCCTTTGTTTTGTTGACGTGAGAGGTTGTTTTCCTGACACCACACTCCGAGTGCCCTCACCTCCTCCCTGTAGGCTGTCTAGTCGTTGTTGGTAATCAAGCCCACTACTGTTGTGTTGTCTGCAAACTTGATGATTGAGTTGGAGGCGTGCATGGCCACACAGTCATAGGTTAATAGGGAGTACAGGAGGGGGCTGAGAATGCACCCTTGTGGTGCCCCAGTGTTGAGCGTTAGCGAAGTGGAGATATTGTTTCCTACCTTCACCACCTGGGGCGGCCCGTCAAAGTCCATGACCCAATTGCAAAGGGCAGGGTTGAGATCCAGTGCCTCCAGCTTGATGATGAGCTTGGAGGGTCCTATGGTGTTGAATGCTGAGCTGTAGTCAATGAACAGCATTCTTACATAGGTATTCCTCTTGTCCAGATGGGATAGGGCAGTATGCAGTGTGATGGCGATTGCATCGTCTGTGGACGCAGTCCTTGTTAGCGGGCCGCGATGGTGGCACTGTATTATCCTCAAAGCGGACAAAGAAGGTGTTTAGTTTGTCTGGAAGCCTGAAGGTGTATGTGACATGGCTGGTTTTGTTTTTATAGTCCTTGATTTCCTATAGACCCTGCCACATACGCCTTGTATCTGGGCCGTTGAATTATGACTCCACTTTGTTGCTGTACCGGCATTTCGCTTCTTTGATGGCCTTGCGGAGGGAATAACTACACTATTTACGCTCAGCCATACTCCCAGACCTCTTTCCATGGCTAAATGCGGTGGTTCACGCTTTCAGTTTTGTGCGAATGCCACCAGCCATCCACGGTTTCTGGTTAGGGCAGGTTTTAATAGTCACAGTGGGTACAACATCTCCAATGCACCTCCTAATAAACTCACTCACCGAGTCAGCGTATAGATCAATGTTGTTCTCTGAGGCTGACCGGAACATATCCCAGTCCGTGTGATAATAACAGTCTTGAAGCGTGGATTCCGCTTGGTCAGACCAGTGTTGAATGGTTCTAGTCACTGGTACATCCTGTTTGAGTTTCTGCCTTTAAGACGGTAGGAGCAAGATGGCATCGTGGTCGGATTTGCCAAAGGGAGGGCTTTGTATGCATAAGTGTTCCCCTACAGTGTTGCTTCACAACAGTGTTGTATTCTTGTTCTAGGCCTGACTGCTGACGGTGTGTTAGTTTCCCCATTTATTCACCATGTCTCTTTATCACTAAGCTCTCTTTCATTGGGAATTATTTTCTGCTGCTTGGCATTTGAAAGGGGTGAACACTTGACTTCATTAAAACCTGTGGAGTCCTGTAACAAGTCCTTACCATAAGGATAGTCTTACAACAGGGTGATTGTGATGCTATGTAGTCTACAGCCTGCAGGTTGCACTGACTTGGACAGTTAGAGATACAGGGCCAGGGCCCCTTTAAACACTGACTATCCAAAACTCTTAATACAGTAGTTGCCTCCTAAAACCTCAGCTAACGACATTAATTTGTTTGGGCTGGTCCAGCAGAACAGACTGAAACCAACAACTCCGCCTCAGTGGCTTCTATCTACAATGTCGTACCATGATGGAGATCACCAAATTAAAGTAATGTAATCACCTTATTTATTTAATTATGCTGCCTGCAAGTCTGCCTCCCTGCTTGCCCCCATTGCCTGCCTGCGCTGGAGGAGGCCCGCTTAGTCTCTCCCTCCCTCTTGCTTTTTTTTTATTTATTTTACCTTTATTTAACCAGGTAGGCAAGTTGAGAACAAGTTCTCATTTACAATTGCGACCTGGCCAAGATAAAGCAAAGCAGTTCGACAGATACAACAACACAGAGTTACACATGGAGTAAAACAAACATACAGTCAATAATAAAGTATAAACAAGTCTATATACAATGTGAGCAAATGAGGTGAGAAGGGAGGTAAAGGCAAAAAAAGGCCTTGGTGGCAAGGTAAATACAATATAGCAAGTAAAACACTGGAATGGTAGTTTTGCAATGGAAGAATGTGCAAAGTAGAAATAAAAATAATGGGGTGCAAAGGAGCAAAATAAATAAATAAATTAAATACAGTTGGGAAAGAGGTAGTTGATAGGGCTAAATTATATGTGGGCTATGTACAGGTGCAGTAATCTGTGAGCTGCTCTGACAGTTGGTGCTTAAAGCTAGTGAGGGAGATAAGAGTTTCCAGTTTCAGAGATTTTTGTAGTTCGTTCCAGTCATTGGCAGCAGAGAACTGGAAAGAGAGGCGGCCAAAGAAAGAATTGGTTTTGGGGGTGACTAGAGAGATATACCTGCTGGAGCGTGTGCTACAGGTGGGAGATGCTATGGTGACCAGCGAGCTGAGATAAGGGGGGACTTTACCTAGCAGGGTCTTGTAGATGACATGGAGCCAGTGGGTTTGGCGACGAGTATGAAGCGAGGGCCAGCCAACGAGAGCGTACAGGTCGCAATGGTGGGTAGTGTATGGGGCTTTGGTGACAAAACGGATTGCACTGTGATAGACTGCATCCAGTTTGTTGAGTAGGGTATTGGAGGCTATTTTGTAAATTACATCGCCAAAGTCGAGGATTGGTAGGATGGTCAGTTTTACAAGGGTATGTTTGGCAGCATGAGTGAAGGATGCTTTGTTGCGAAATAGGAAGCCAATTCTAGATTTAACTTTGGATTGGAGATGTTTGATATGGGTCTGGAAGGAGAGTTTACAGTCTAACCAGACACCTAAGTATTTGTAGTTGTCCACGTATTCTAAGTCAGAGCCGTCCAGAGTAGTGATGTTGGACAGGCGGGTAGGTGCAGGTAGTGATCGGTTGAAGAGCATGCATTTAGTTTTACTTGTATTTAAGAGCAGTTGGAGGCCACGGAAGGAGAGTTGTATGGCATTGAAGCTTGCCTGGAGGGTTGTTAACACAGTGTCCAAAGAAGGGCCGGAAGTATACAGAATGGTGTCGTCTGCGTAGAGGTGGATCAGAGACTCACCAGCAGCAAGAGCGACCTCATTGATGTATACAGAGAAGAGAGTCGGTCCAAGAATTGAACCCTGTGGCACCCCCATAGAGACTGCCAGAGGTCCGGACAACAGACCCTCAGATTTGACACACTGAACTCTATCAGAGAAGTAGTTGGTGAACCAGGCGAGGCAATCATTTGAGAAACCAAGGCTGTTGAGTCTGCCGATGAGGATGTGGTGATTGACAGAGTCGAAAGCCTTGGCCAGATCAATGAATACGGCTGCACAGTAATGTTTCTTATCGATGGCGGTTAAGATATCGTTTAGGACCTTGAGCGTGGCTGAGGTGCACCCATGACCAGCTCTGAAACCAGATTGCATAGCAGAGAAGGTATGGTGAGATTCAAAATGGTCGGTAATCTGTTTGTTGACTTGGCTTTCGAAGACCTTAGAAAGGCATGGTAGGATAGATATAGGTCTGTAGCAGTTTGGGTCAAGAGTGTCCCCCCCTTTGAAGAGGGGGATGACCGCAGCTGCTTTCCAATCTTTGGGAATCTCAGACGACACGAAAGAGAGGTTGAACAGGCTAGTAATAGGGGTGGCAACAATTTCGGCAGATCATTTTAGAAAGAAAGGGTCCAGATTGTCTAGCCCGGCTGATTTGTAGGGGTCCAGATTTTGCAGCTCTTTCAGAACATCAGCTGAATGGATTTGGGAGAAGGAGAAATGGGGAAGGCTTGGGCGAGTTGCTGTTGGGGGTGCAGTGCTGTTGACAGGGGTAGGAGTAGCCAGGTGGAAAGCATGGCCAGCAGTAGAAAAATGCTTATTGAAATTTTCAATTATGGTGGATTTATCAGTGGTGACAGTGTTTCCTATCTTCAGTGCAGTGGGCAGCTGGGAGGAGGTGTTCTTATTCTCCATGGACTTTACAGTGTCCCAGAACTTTTTTGAGTTAGTGTTGCAAGAAGCAAATTTCTGCTTGAAAAAGCTAGCCTTGGCTTTTCTAACTGCCTGTGTATAATGGTTTCTAGCTTCCCTGAACAGCTGCATATCACGGGGGCTGTTCGATGCTAATGCAGAACGCCATAGGACGTTTTTGTGTTGATTAAGGGCAGTCAGGTCTGGGGAGAACCAAGGGCTATATCTGTTCCTGGTTCTAAATTTCTTGAATGGGGCATGTTTATTTAAGATGGTTAGGAAGGCATTTTTAAAAAATATCCAGGCATCCTCTACTGACGGGATGAGGTCAATATCCTTCCAGGATACCCCGGCCAGGTCGATTAGAAAGGCCTGCTCGCTGAAGTGTTTCAGGGAGCGTTTTACAGTGATGAGAGGAGGTCGTTTGACCGCTGACCCATTACGGATGCAGGCAATGAGGCAGTGATCGCTGAGATCTTGGTTGAAGACAGCAGAGGTGTATTTAGAGGGGAAGTTGGTTAGGATGATATCTATGAGGGTGCCCGTGTTTAAGGCTTTGGGGAGGTACCTGGTAGGTTCATTGATAATTTGTGTGAGATTGAGGGCATCAAGTTTAGATTGTAGGATGGCTGGGGTGTTAAGCATGTTCCAGTTTAGGTCGCCTAGCAGCACGAGCTCTGAAGATAGATGGGGGGCAATCAGTTCACATATGGTGTCCAGAGCACAGCTGGGGGCAGAGGGTGGTCTATAGCAGGCGGCAACGGTGAGAGACTTGTTTTTAGAAAGGTGGATTTTTAAAAGTAGAAGTTCAAATTGTTTGGGTACAGACCTGGATAGTAGGACAGAACTCTGCAGGCTATCTTTGCAGTAAATTGCAACACCGCCCCCTTTGGCAGTTCTATCTTGTCTGAAAATGTTGTAGTTTGGAATTAAAATGTCTGAATTTTTGGTGGTCTTCCTAAGCCAGGATTCAGACACAGCTAGAACATCCGGGTTGGCAGAGTGTGCTAAAGCAGTGAAAAGAACAAACTTAGGGAGGAGGCTTCTAATGTTAACATGCATGAAACCAAGGCTATTACGGTTACAGAAGTCGTCAAAAGAGAGCGCCTGGGGAATAGGAGTGGAGCTAGGCACTGCAGGGCCTGGATTCACCTCTACATCGCCAGAGGAACATAGGAGGAGTAGAATAAGGGTGCGACTGAAAGCAATAAGAATTGGTCGTCTAGAACGTCTGGAACAGAGAGTAAATGGAGGTTTCTGGGGGCGATAAAATAGCATCAAGGTATAATGTACAGACAAAGGTAAGGTAGGATGTGAATACAGTGGAGGTAAACCTAGGTATTGAGTGATGAAGAGAGAGATATTGTCTCTAGAAACATCATTGAAACCAGGAGATGTCATTGCATATGTGGGTGGTGGAACTAATAGGTTGGATAAGGTATAGTGAGCAGGACTAGAGGCTCTACAGTGAAATAAGCCAATAAACACTAACCAGAACAGCAATGGACAAGACATATTGACATTAAGGAGAGGCATGCTTAGTCGAGTGATCAAAAGGGTCCAGTGAGTGGAGAGGTTGGTTTAGGGTCACGGCGATTTAGACAGCTAGCCAAGCCAACCGGTAGCAAGCTAGCATAGGATGGAGTCTGTTGTTAGCCACCTCTTGCGTTCGGTCAGTAGATTAGTGGGGTTCCGTGTGGTAGAGGGGATTAATCCAAATCACACAACAACAAAAATAAGAACAATAGATATAGTTGTAGAGGCCCGAGAAGAAAACATAATAATTCAAATAAATAAATTGTCCGATTGTCTATTCAGATAGCAGCCGGAAAGACAGCTAACGGTTAGCGGGCCGCAGATGGGCGTTCCGGTAACGTCGCGACAGAGGAGCCAGCCGGATTGCTACACGTTAAGAGGCCATCAATCCATCAATCCTTTCCTGCAGATTTAAAGCTTCCCTTTCTCTTTTCATCACAGAGAAGACAACTTCATTCCGTTCCAAAACGACAGAGGGAAAAGTACACTCTTTTTCAGATTCTCAATAGAGTATAGAAGGTAAGAAAATGGCAGATAGGAGTAGAAGGAATCAATTGGCCAGTGGACCACTCTGGCTGACGATTCCCACCAGCTCTCTTTTGTCTGGGTTTAGCCCTTTTCAAATCAGCACACTGGGGGATTAAATACCTTGTTACACATGCCACTTCTCCCAAACAAACCTATTATCCCCTGTGTTGGGGGTCTAAATACTTATCCTGCGAAATTTTGTTTTGGACTTATCAACATGATAAGAATGTGATTGGGCTTCAGGCCTTAGGCTTCGTCCCCATATTTATCTTGCTATTTTTAGCTGGATAAGAGTTGCAAAGCCGGCTCAAAAATACATTACACTGTTCGGTTGAAAGGGTGTTGATAGCCGTGGTGTAGATATCCTCCTTCCACGAAAAGTGTTAAAAGAGGGGGAAACGGCTCTCTCTCCCTCCCTCTCCAAGGGCTTTATTGGCATGGGAAACATTTGTTAACATTGCCAAAGCAAGTGAAGTAGATAATAAACAAAAGTGAAATAAACAATAAAAATGAACAGTAAACATTACACTCACAAAAGTTCCAAAAGAATAAAGACATTTCAAATTGTGTCATATACACAGCGTTGTATATGTATGATGGCGCCGGAGAAGATGGATGCCGTTTTAACCAACTGTGCTATTTTGTTTGTAACCTATTTTGTACATAATGTTGCTGCTACTTATGACCGAAAATAGCTTCTGGACATCGGAACAGCGATTACTCACCTCGAATTGGACAAATAATTTTTCTTTAATGAGTCGGACAGGAAGAATATACTCGAACACCTGAAAAGGTCCTCATCCACGTCATTCACAGGAGGAAGAAACAGAGATTTCACGGAAGGAGATCGGGGAGCCTAGTGAGGATCAGACAACGAGTGGCTAATCCGCCTTTGCCATCTGTAGTGCTAGCCAACATTCAATCGATGGAAAATAAATGGGACGAACTAAGAGTACGTATATCCTACCAATGGGACCTTGAAAACTGTAATATAATATGTTTCACTGAGTCGTGGCTGAACAACGACATTAATAACATACAGCTGGTGGGTTATACACTTCATCGGCAGGACATGGGGCTGCATCCTATGTATATTTGTAAACAACAACTAGTGCACAATAGCTAAGGAAGTCTCAAGGTTTTGCCCGCCTGAGGTAGAGTATCTCATGATAAGCTGTAGACCACACCCACTATCGGGGCGGCAGGGTAGCCTAGTGGTTAGAGCGTTGGACTAGTAACCGCAAGGTTGCAAGTTCAAACCCCCGAGCTGACAAGATCTGTCGTTCTGCCCCTGAACAGGCAGTTAACCCACTGTTCCTAGGCCGTCATTGAAAATAAGAATTTGTTCTTAACTGACTTGCCTAGTTAAATAAAGGTAAAATAAAATAAAATCTACCTAGAGAGTTTTCATCTGTATTTTTCGTAGCTGTCTACATACCACCACAGACCGATGCTGGCACTAAAACCCCACTCATACCGCCATAAGCAAACTGGAAAAGGCTAATCCAGAGGGGGAGCTCCTAGTGACCAGGGACTCTAATGTAGGGAAACTTAAATCAGTTTTACCTCATTTCTATCAGCATGTTAAATATGTAACCAAAAACTCGACCACCTTTCCTTCACAGACAGAGACGCATACAAAGCTCTCCCTCGCCCTCCATTTGGCAAATCTGACCATAATTCTATCCTTACATGCTTCAAAGCAAAAATTAAAGCAGGAAGCATCAGTGACTAGGTCAATAAAACAGTGGTCAGATGAAGCAGATGCTAGACTACAGGACTGTTTTTCTAGCACAGACTGGAATATGTTCCAGGATTCTTCCAATGACATTGAGGATTACACCACATCAGGCACTGGCTTCATCAATAAATGCATCGATGACGTCATCCCCATAGTGACTGTAGGTACATACCCCAACCATAAGCCATAGATTACAGGCAACATTCACGCTGAGCTAAAGGGAAGAGCTGCAGCTTTCAATGAGCGGGACTCTAACCCAAAAGCTTATAAGAAATCCCGCTATGCCCTAAATAACGTCTATGCTCGCTTCGAGGCAAGTAACACTGAAACATGCATGAGAGCATCAACTGTTCCGGATGACTGTGATCACGCTCTCCGCAGCCGATGTGAATAAGACCTTTAAACAGGCTAACAATCACAAGGCCGCAGGGCCAGACGAATTACCACAACGTGTACTACGAGCATGCGCTGACCAACTGGCAAGTGTCTTCACTGACATTTTCAACCACTCCCTGTGAGTCTGTAATACCAACATATCACCAACAAACTAACATGGTCCAAGCACACAAAGTCATGAAAAGGGCACAAAAAACCTATTCCCCCTCTAGAGACTGAAAAGATTTTGCACGGGTACTCGGATCCTCAAAAGGTTTTACAGCTGCACCATCGAGAGCATCCTGATGGTTTGCATCACTGCCTGGTATGGCAACTGCTCGGTCTCGGACCGCAAGGCATTATAGAGGGTAGTGCGTACGGCCCAGTACATCACCGGGGCCAAGCTTCCTGCCATCCAGGACCTCTATACACGGAGATGTCAGAGGAAGGCCCTAAAAAAATGTCCAAGACTCCAGCCACACTAGTCATAGACTGTTCTCTGTCCTACCGCATGGCAAGAGGTACCGGAACCTAGGTCCAAGAGGCTTCTACCCCCAAGCCATAAGACTCCTGAACATCTAATCAAAATGGCTACCCAGACTATTTGCATTTACCCCCCTTCTATGCTGCTGCTACTCTCTGCTATCATCTATGCATATTCACTATAATAACTCTACCTACAGGTACATATTACTTCAACTATCTCGACACCGGTGCCCTGCAGATTGACTCTGTACCGGTACCCCCTGTATATAGCCTCGCTATTGTTATTTTACTGCTGCTCATTTAATTATGTCACTTTTATCTCTTACTTTTTTAAAGGTATTTTCTTAACTGCATACATAGTTGGTTAAGGTCTTGTAAGTAAGCATTTCAATAAGGTCTGCACCGTTTGTATTAGGCAAATGTGACAAAATATGATTTGTAACGATGTGCAAATAGTTAAAGTACAAAAACAATGGTGTTTGTTTTCACCATTTACAATGGTGTTTGTTCTTCGCTGGTTGCCCTTTTCTTGTGGCAACAGGTCACAAATCTTGCTGCTGAGATGGCACATTGAGGTATTTCACCCAATTGATATGAGAGTTTATCAAAATTTGATTTATTTTCAAATTCATTGTGGGTCCATGTAATCTGAGGGAAATATGCATCTCTAATATGGTCATACATTTGTCAGGAGGTTAGAAAGTGTAGCTCAGTTTCCACCTCATTTTTTGGGCAGTGTGCACATAGCTGGTCTTCTCTTGAGAGCCAGGTCTGCCTACGGTCACCTTTCTCAATAGGAAGGCCATGCTCACCGAGTCTGTACATAGTCAAAGATTTCCATAATTTGGGGTCAGTCACAGTGGTCAGGTATTCTGTCACGGTGTACTCTCTGTTTAGGACCAAATAACATTATAGTTTGCTCTGTTTTTTTTGTTAATTACTTGACACATTGGAAAGAATGATCCTTTTGTTTCCTCATGATTTGGTTGGGTCTAATTGTGTTGCTGTCCTGAGCCTCTGTTTGTGAACAGAGCCTCAGAACCACCTTGCTTAGTGGACTCGTCTCTAGATTAAACTCTCTGTAGGTAATGGCTTTGTTATGGAAGATTTGGGAATCGCTTCATTTTAGGTGGTTGTAAGAATTGAAAGGCTCTTTTCAGGATTTAGATAATTTGCGGGTATCGGCCTAATTCTGCTCTGCATGCAGATTTTGGTGTTTGTCCCATTTTGTGAATTCTTGGCTGGTGAGCAGACCCCAGACCTCACAACCATAAAGGGCAATGGGTTCTATAACTGATTCAAGTATTTTTTGCCGGATCCTAATTGTTATGTCACATTTTATGGTTCTTTTGATGGAATAAAAGGCCCTTCTTGCCTTGTCTCTCAGCTCGTTCACAGTTTCATGGAAGTTACCTGTGGTGCTGAAGTTTCGGTCTAGGTATGTATAGTTTTGTGTTTGCTCTAGGGTAACGGTGTCTAGATGGAATTTGTATTTGTTGTCCTGGCGACTGGATCTTTTTTGGAACACCATTGTTTTTGTCTTACTGAGATTTACTGTCAGGGCCCAGGTCTGGCTGAATCGGTGCAGAAGATCTAGGTGCTGCTGTAGGCTCTCCTTGGTTGGGGACAGAAGCACCAGATCATCAGCAAACCGTAGACATTTGACTTCAGATTCTAGTAAGGTGAGGCCGGGTGCTGCAGACTGGTCTAGTGCCCTCGCCAATTCATTGATATATACAGTAGGGAGAACAAGTATTTGATACAATGCCGATTTTGCAGGTTTTTCTACTTACAAAGCATGTAGAGGTCTGTAATTGTTATCATAGGTACACTTCAACCATGAGAGACGGTTGAAGTCCAGAAAATCACATTGTATGATTTTTAAGTAATTAATCTGCATTTTATTGCATGACATAAGTATTTGATCACCTACCAACCAGAAAGAATTCCGTCTCTCACAGACCTGTTAATTTTTCTTTAAGAATCCCTCCTGTTCTCCACTCATTACCTGTATTAACTGCACCTGTTTGAACTCGTTACCTGTATAAAAGACACCTGTCCACACACTCAATCAAATAGACTCCAACCTCTCCACAATGGCCAAGACCAGAGAGCTGTGTAAGGACATCAGGGAAAAAATTGTAGACCTGCACAAAGCTGGGATGGGCTACAGGACAATAGGCAAGTAGCTTGGTTAGAAGGCAACAACTGTTGGCGCAATTATTAGAAAATGGAAGAAGTTCAAGATGACGGTCAATCACCCTCGGTCTGGGGCTCCATGCAAGATCTCACCTCGTGGGTAATTATGTCACATTTTATGGTTCTTTTGATGGAATAAAAGGCCCTTCTTGCCTTGTCTCTCAGCTCGTTCTACAGTTCAATGACCATGAGGAAGGTGAGGGATCCGCCCAGGACCTGGTCAATGACCTGAAGAGAGCTGGGACCACAGTCTCAAAGAAAACCATTAGTAACACACTACTCCGTCATGGATTAAAATCCTGCAGCGCACGCAAGATCCCCCTGCTCAAGCCAGCGCATGTCCAGGCCCGTCTGAAGTTTGCCAATGACCATCTGGATGATCCAGAGGAGGAATGGGAGAAGGTCATGTGGTCTGATGAGACAAAAATAGAGCTTTTTGGTCTAAACTCCACTCGCCGTGTTTGGAGGAAGAAGAAGGATGAGTACAAACCCAAGAACACCATCCCAACCGTGAAGCATGGAGGTGGAAACATCATTCTTTGGGGATACTTTTCTGCAAAGGGGACAGGACGACTGCACCGTATTGAGGGGAGGATGGATGGGGCCATGTATCGCGAGATCTTGGCCAACAACCTCCTTCCCTCAGTAACAGCATTGAAGATGGGTCGTGGCTGGGTCTTCCAGCATGACAACGACCCGAAACACACAGCCAGGGCAACTAAAGAGTGGCTCCGTAAGAAGCATCTCAAGGTCCTGGAGTGGCCTAGCCAGTCTCCAGACCTGAACCCAATAGAACATCTTTGGAGGGAGCTGAAATCCATATTGACCAGCGACAGCCCCGAAACCAAAAGGATCTGGAGAAGGTCTGTATGGAGGAGGGGGCAAACATCGCTGCTGCAGTGTGTGCAAACCTGGTCAAGAACTACAGGAAACATATGATCTCTGTAATTGCAAACAAAGGCTTCTGTACCAAATATTAAGTTCTGCTTTTCTGATGTATCAAATACTTATGTCATACAATAAAATGCAAATTAATTACTTAAAAATCATACAATGTGATTTTCTGGATTTTTGTTTTAGATTCCGTCTCTCAGAGTTGAAGTGTACCTATGATAAAAATTACAGACCTCTACATGCTTTGAAAGTAGGAAAACCTGCAAAATTGTCAGTGTTTCAAATAATTGTTCTCCCCACTGTATGTTGAAGAGGGTTGGGTTTAAGCTGCATCCCTGTCTCACCCCACAGCCCTGTGGAAATAAATGTTTTCTTTTGCTAATTTTAACTGCACACTTGTTGTTTGTGTACATGGATTTTATAATGTTGTATGTTTTTCCGTCAACACCACTTTCCATGAATTTGTATAGCAGACCCTCATGCCAAATTGAGCCAAAGGCTTTTTCGAAATCAATGAAGCATGAGAAGACTTTGTTTTGGTTTGTTTGTTTGTTAATTAGGGTTCGCAGGTTGAATACAAATGAAGTCGGAAATGTACATACACCTTAGCCAAATACATTTAAACTCAGTTTTTCAAAATTGTATTTAAAACTAGTAAAAACTCCCTGAAGTAGGTCAGTTAGGATTACCACTATTTTAAGGATTGGAAATCTCAGAATAATAGTAGAGAGAATTATTTATTTAAGTTATTATTTCTTTCATCACATTCCCAGTGGGTCTGAAGTTCACATACACTCAATTAGTATTTGGTAGCATTGCCTTAAACAATTTAAACTTCTTCGATATAGGGGGCGCTCTTTTAATTTTTGGATAAAAAAACGTTCCCGTTTTAAACAAGATATTTTGTCACGAAAAGATGCTCGACTATGCATATAATTGACAGCTTTGGAAAGAAAACACTCTGACGTTTCCAAATCTGCAAAGATATCTGTGAGTGCCACAGAACTGATGCTACAGGCGAAACCAAGATGACATTTCAAACAGGAAATGCCCCAGATTTTGAATGCGCTTTGTTCCAATGTCTCCTTACATGGCTGTGAATGCGCAAGGAATGAGCCTACACTTTGTCGTTTCCCCAAGGTGTCTGCAGCATTGTGACGTATTTGTAGGCATATCATTGGAAGATTGACCATAAGAGACTACATTTACCAGGTGCTCTGTCTGGTGTCCTTCGTTGCAATTATTGCGTCCAGCTGCGTGCATTTTCCCATTTGGTTCAGAGGAGAAACCAAACTGCCACGAATGACTTATCATCGAATAGATATGTGAAAAACACCTTGAGGATTGATTCTAAACAACGTTTGCCATGTTTCTGTCGATATTATGGAGTTAATTTGGAAAAAAGTTTGGCGTTGTAATGACTGAATTTTCAGGGTTTTTTCTTAGCCAAACGTGATGAACAAAACGGAGCGATTTCTCCTACACAAATAATATTTTTGGAAAAACTGAACATCTGCTATCTAACTGAGAGTCTCCTCATTGAAAACATCCAAAGTTCTTCAAAGGTAAATTATTTTATTTGAATGCTTTTCTTATTTTTGTGAAAATGTTGCTTGCTGAATGCTAGGCTTAATGCTATGCTAGCTATCAATACTCTTACACAAGTGCTTGTGTAGCTATGGTTGAAAAGCATATTTTGAAAATCTGAGATGACAGTGTTGATAACAAAAGGCTAAGCTTGTGAGCCAATATATTTATTTCATTTGCGATTTTCATGAATAGTTAACGTTGCGTTATGGTAATGAGCTTGAGGCTATAATTACGCTCCCGGATACGGGATTTCTCGACGCAACAGGTTAACTTGGGTCAGATGTTTTGGCTAGCTTCCCACAATAAGTTGGGTGAATTTTGGCCCATTCCTCCTGTAACTGAGTCAGGTTTGTAGGCCTCTTTGCCCCGGACACACTTTTTCAGTTCTGCCCACATATTTTGTATAGGATTGAGGTCAGGGCTTTGTGATGGCCACTCCAATACCTTGACTTTATTGTCCTTAAGCCATTTTGCCACAACTTTGGAAGTATGCTTGGGGTCATTGTCCATTTGGAAGACCCATTTGCGACCAAGCGTTAACTTCCTGGCTGATGTCTTGAGATGTTGCTTCAATACATCTATATATATTTTTTCCTGCCTCATGATGCAATCTATTTTGTGAAGCGCACCAGCCCCTCCTTCAACAAAGCACCCCCCACAACATGATGCTGCCACCCCCGTGCTTCACGGTTGGGATGGTGTTCTTCAGCTTGCAAGCCTCCCCCTTTTTCCTCCAAACATAACGATGGTCATTATGGCCAAACAGTTATTTTTTGTTTCATCAGACCAGAGGACATTTCTCCAAAAAGTACGATCTTTGTCCCAATGTGCAGTTGCAAACCGTAGTCTGGCTTTTTTTTATGGCGGTTTTGGAGCAGTGGCTTCTTCCTTGCTGAGCGGCCTTTCAGGTTGTCGATATAGGACTCGTTTTACTGTGGATATAAAATACTTTTGTACCGGTTTCCTCCAGCATCTTCACAAGGTTCTTTGCTTTTGTTCTGGGATTGATTTGCACTTTTCACAACAACGTACGTTCTAGGAGACAGAACGCATCTCCTTCCTGAGCGGAACGATGGCTGCGTGGTCCCATGGTGTTTATACGTGCTTACTATTGTTTGTACAGATGAACGTGGTACCGTCAGGCTTTCGGAAATTGCTCCCAAGGATGAACCAGATTTGTGGAGGTCTACAATTTGTTTTCTGACGTCTTGGCTGATTTCTTTAGATTTTCCCATGATGTCAAGCAAAGAGACACTGAGTTTGAAGGTAGGCCTTGAAATACATCCACAAATACACATTCAATTGACTCAAATGGTGTCAATTAGCCTATCAGAAGCTCTTAAAGCCATGACATAATTTTCTGGAATTTTCCAAGCTGTTTCAAGGCACAGTCAACTTAGTGTATGTAAACTTCTGACCCACTGGAATTGTGATACAGTGAATTATAAGTGAAATAATCTGTCTGTAAACAATTGTTGGAAACATTACTTGTGTCATGCACAAAGTAGATGTCCTAACCGACTTGCCAAAACTATAGATTGTTAACAAGAAATGTGTGGAGTGGTTGAAAAAGGAGTTAATGACTACAACCTAAGTGTTTGTAAAATTCCCGACTTCAACTGTATGTGGTCTGTTTGGTAATTTGACATTTGCTCAGTACATTGTTTTCACTGAGTAAATGTACGAGTCTGCTGTTAATGCAGAGGATATTACCAAAGTTGCTGATGAAACCTATCCCGCTCTAGTTATTGGGGTCAAATTTGGCTCCACTTTTATGGATTGGGTTGATCAGTCCTTGATGTTTTCACTCACGAGACTCCCAGTTAGATAGCAAATGTTCCTTTTTTCCAAAAATAATATTTTTGTAGGCGAAATAGCTCCGTTTGTTCTTCACGTTTGGCTGAGAAATCGCCCGGAAATTGCAGTCACGAAAACAGCGAAAAATATTCCAAATTAGCTCCATAATATCGACAGAAACATGGCAAACGTTGTTTATAATCAATCCTCAAGGTGTTTTTCAAATATCTATTCGATAATATATCCGTCGGGACAATTAGTTTTTCAGTAGGACCAATTGGATTAATGGCTACGGGTATTCTTCAACATAAATGCGTAAAACTACGTCACAATGCTGTAGACACCTTCGGGAATACGGAGAAAGAGTAATCTGGTTGATAGCCCATTCACTGCTCAATAGGGACGCATTGGAACGCAGCACTTTCGAAACATGAGGCACTTCCGGATGGGATTTTTCTCAGGCTTTCGTCTGCAACATCAGTTCTGTTATACTCACTGACAATATTTTTACAGTTTTGGAAACTTTAGAGTGTTTTCTATCCTAAGCTGTCAATTATATGCATATTCTAGCATCTTGTCCTGACAAAATATCCCGTTTACTACGGGAACGTTTTTTTTCCAAAAATTTAAATACTGCCCCCTAGTCACAACAGGTTTTAATAGTTGATTCTAAGATTTGTATTTGATCATGTATATGTTTTTGCTGTTTGTTCTTTGTTGTAGAGCCAAAAAGATTGGATAAGTGGTTTATCTCCCTTCTCCCATCCCAGCTCTGTACTTCTCCAAACCTGACTCACACTGTTCTTTTCACGGTCTCTGTTTTTCCCCCCTCAGGCAAGAGCAGCAGTAACTCTGTTCACTTCACTTTAGCCTTCAGCTCAACTTCACTCACAAAGGAACAAATACAACAAAGCCTTCTACTTCTGGATGCCTCCAGTGGAGTTGTGTTTGATAGCAGAGTTATGTCTAGGCAGAGAACAACTTTTAAATAATTTATTTATGATGAAAACAACCCCCAAATCACTGTCAGTTGGACTGCTAGGTAGCATCCCAAATGGCATCATATTCCCTAAATAGTGCACTACATTTGACCAGGGCTCACATGGGGTTTTGGTCAAAAGTAGTGTACTATATAGTATGGCTGGGAATTGCCAGGGACCTCACAATACAATATTATCATGATACTTAGGTGCCAATACGAAATGTATTGCAATTTTTTAAAATGTTTTTAACTATGCAAGTCAGTTAAGACAAATTCTTATTTACAAAGACGGCCTACCGGGGAACAGTGGGTTAACTGCCTTGCTCAGGGGTAGAACGACAGATTTTTACCTTGTCAGCTCGGGGATTCGATCCAGCAATCTTTTGGTTACTTGCCCAACGTTCTAACTACTAGGCTATCTGCCGTACCAATTCTCACGATTCTATATGTATTGCGATTCGATAGAGATTTTATGGCGTTTTAGTTCAGGTACAGCCAACTAGCGCAATAAATAATATTGAGATATTGTCAAAACGGCAGGGTAGCCTAGTGGTTAGAGTGTTGGACTAGTAACCGAAAGGTTGCAAGTTCAAATCCCCAAGCTGTCGTTCTGCCCCTGAACAGGCAGTTAACCCACTGTTCCTAGGCCGTCATTGAAAATAAGAATTTGTTCTTAACTGACTTGCCTGGTTAAATAAAGGTAAAATTCAAAATTCAAAAATAAAACGATATATCGTCAGAAATAAAATCCCAATATGTAACCGTATCAATTTATTCCCCCATCACCACTACACAGGGAAAGGACGCAATTTCAGACACAGCCCCAGTTACCTGCTCTGCGCGCCTCGAAACAAGCCATGCCCATCTCTTCCTTCAGCTCCTCGTTCTCCACGGCGATGGCCTCGCCTACACCAACAAAGCGTCCCACAGCAACGCTGACGGCCTGGCCCACTCTCTGGATAGCCTGCTGGGTCCGCTCCGACTTCTTTGGCTTGTCTTTGTGATTGATCAGTGTGGTGATCTAGGAGGATACAGAGACTGGTCAGTGTGGTGATATAGAGACACAGGCTGGTCAGTGTGGTGATACAGAGACACAGGCTGGTCAGTGTGGTGATACAGAGACACAACCTGGTCAGTGTGGTGATACAGAGACACAGGCTGGTCAGTGTGGTGATACAGAGACACAACCTGGTCAGTGTGGTGATACAGAGACACAGGCTGGTCAGTGTGGTGATACAGAGACACAACCTGGTCAGTGTGGTGATACAGAGACACAGGCTGGTCAGTGTGGTGATACAGAGACACAATCTGGTCAGTGTGGTGATACAGAGACACAGGCTGGTCAGTGTGGTGATACAGAGACACAGGCTGGTCAGTGTGGTGATACAGAGACACAGGCTGGTCAGTGTGGTGATACAGAGACACAGGCTGGTCAGTGTGGTGATACAGAGACACAACCTGGTCAGTGTGGTGATACAGAGACACAGGCTGGTCAGTGTGGTGATACAGAGACACAACCTGGTCAGTGTGGTGATACAGAGACACAGGCTGGTCAGTGTGGTGATACAGAGACACAACCTGGTCAGTGTGGTGATACAGACTACAGAGGCACACTTTCCATGGCACAGTCTGCTGCTGTGCTCAACCTGAATCAGCATACCAACCCATTTCACTGTGGAACAGCATGTTTCTCCAAAACAATTAACTGTCTACACCATCCAGGGTACAGCGCAGGCCATGTTTTCACCACTTTGCCCAAGTGAGGAACCAGAAAAAAAGTAGAATAATTTCCTTTTCCCGGAGAGAGACAGAGAGCGGATTGCTGATTTCCTATGGAGCAGTCTAACAGGTGGAGAGAGCCGGCAGTGAGACAGCAGGAGGTGTCTCCCGTAGTGCAGCATCTACACACGCACTCACACACACACAGGCAACTCAGGTGGGGCCTATTAGCGACGATCAGAATAATTTGTTATGTATCAGACACGCACACACACACACAACTCAGATGGGGCCTGTTAGCTACGATCAGAGTCATCTATTATGTATAGGTTTGAACCTATTACTATAAATTATTCACTGATTGCCTTAGATACCTGAATGGAAACAATCCCTTCCAGACCATAACAGTGCGCAGTTGGTGAGAGCTCAGTGGGCTGTGGGGAATTGAAACTGGTACACCACTGGCATTCTCAAGCCCCACTAACTCCTGGTGCGTGTCCCAAATGGCCCCCTATTTCCTTTGTAGCACTACTTTTGACCAGGGCCCACCATGAAGGGAGAAGGGTGCCATTTGGGACACAAACCTGTGGTCAGGTATCTGTAATGTAGTAGGTTTACTGTACAAACCATGGTGATTATAAGCAAGTTTAAAACATGTGTAAAACAAGTCTAAAACAGAGTGTAAAACTCTCTAAACTTGGGCCCGCAAAACACAACTATCGATTCCTTCCGAAAATCTATGCGGTAGGATTTTTTGAAACAAGATTTCATCCAATCTGTGGCTCAAATGATTATTTTTGGATTTGGAAAACAAATTGAAATACCTCAGAACTGACTTTAGAATAGAAGGTGCTGGAAAAGATAATACGTTTGTCCATTTCCTAGATACAGTTGAAGTCAGAAGTTTACATACACCTCAGCCAAATACATTTAAACTCAGTTTTTTCACAATTCCTGACATTTAATACTTGTAAAAATTCTCTGTCTTAGGTCAGTTATGATCACCCCTTTATTTTAAGAATATGAAATGTCAGAATAATAGTAGAGAGAATTATTTATTTCAGCCTTTTATTTCGTTCGTCACATTCCCAGTGGGTCAGAAGTTTACATGCACTCAATTAGTATTTGGTAGCATTGCCTTTAAATTGTTTAACTTGGGTCAGACGTTTTGGGTAGCCACAAGCTTCCCACAATAAGTTGGGTGAATTTTGGCCCATTCCTCCTGACAGAGCTGGTATAACGGAGTCAGGTTTGTAGGCCTCCTTGCTCGGACATGCTTTTTCAGTTCTGCCCACAAATGTTCTATAGGATTGAGGTCAGGGCTTTGTAATGGCAACTCCAATACCTTGACTTTGTTGTCCTTAAGCCATTTTGCCACAACTTTGGAAGTATGCTTGGGGTCATTGTCCATTTGGAAGACCCATTTGCGACCAAGCTTTAACTTCCCGACTGATGTCTTGAGATGTTGCTTCAATACGTCTATATAATTTTCCTTCCTCGTGAAGCCATCTATTTTGTGAAGTGCACCAGTCCCTCCTGCAGCAAAGCACCCCCACAACATGATGCTACCACCCCCGTGCTTCACGGTTGGGATGGTGTTCTTCGGATTGCAAGCCTCCCCCTTTTCCCTCCAAACATAACGATGGTCATTATAGCCAAACAGTTCTATTTTTGTTTCATCAGACCAGAGGACATTTCTCCAAAAAGTACGATCTTTGTCCCCATGTGCAGTTGCAAACCATAGTCTGGCTTTTCATGGCGGTTTTGGAGCAGTGGCTTCTTTCTTGCTGAGCCGCCTTTCAGGTTATGTCGATATAGGACTCGATTTACTGTGGAAAAAGATACTTTTCTATCTGTTTCCTTCAGCATCTTCACAAGGTCCTTTGCTGTTGTTCTGGGATTGATGTGGGATTGATTTGCACTTTTTGCACCAAAGTACTTTCATCTCTAGGAGACAGAACGGGTCTCCTTCCTGAGCGGTATGGCGGCTGCGTGGTCCCATGGTGTTTATACGTGGGTACTATTGTTTGTCAGATGGACGTGGTACCTTCAGGCATTTTGAGGTCTACAATTTTTTTCTGAGTTCTTGGCTGATTTCTTCTGATTTTCCCAAGATGTCAAGCAAAGAGGCACTGAGTTTGAAGGTAGGCCTTGAAATACATCCACAGGTACACCTCCAATTAACACAAATTATGTCAATTAGCCTACCAGGAGCTTCTAATGCCATGACACCATTTTCTAGAATTTCCCAAGCCATTTAAAGGCACAGTCAACTTAGTGTATGTAAACTTCTGACCCACTGGAATTGTGATACAGTGAATTATAAGTGAAATAATCTGTCTGTAAACAATTGTTGGAAAAATGACGTGTGTCATGCACAAAGATGTCCTAACCTAACCGCAAGGAGGACGCCCTAGGGCGCTGGAACGCAAGGAGGACGCCCTAGGGCGCTGGAACGCAAGGCGGAAGCACTAGGGAGCTCATCAAGTGCAGTGGGGATAGGTAATTCCCCTTCATCCACCTGCTTTTCACAGCCCACTCTTCAAACACAACCACAGCCCACTTTTCAACCATAACAGAACCATAGCGTGCTCTTCAACCAGAGCAGAACCACAGCCCGCTCTTCAACCAGAACAGAACCACATCCTGCTCTTCAACCAGGCGGCAGGTAGCCTAGTGGTTAAGAGCATTGGGCTAGTAACCGAAAGTCCGCTAGTTCGAATTCCCAAGTAGACTAGGTGAAAAATGTGTTGATATGCCCTTGAGCAAGGCACTTATCCAAAGCAACTTACAGGAGCAATTAGGGTTAAGAGCATCTGCTAAATTACTCAAATGTAACAGAACCACAGCCCACTTTTCAAGCAAAACAGAAAATACTCGAGACACATTAATTGGAAGGGGGCGGCAGGTGGGTTTGGAGTGAGTGCGTGACTACGTGATGTCACAGTGTAGCCGAGTGGAACGCGATGGTTGGTTTAGTGACGTGTGTCCCTGAAGAGGAGGATAATTAGACAATGAGAGAAAATGTAACAGAGCATATCTCTCACTCTCCCCACTTATCTGCCACTCTCCTCTCTCTCTCTCTCTCTCTCTCTCTCTCCTTCAATGCATCACAACAGCACTGCCTGGCAAGGATTAGATAGCCACTACTTATGATGCCTCCAAACCAGGGAGCGTTCGCTAACTCACACACAGAAAAAAAAGAGGCATTCTATATGAAAAGGGAAATTCCATTTCTGTCCCGGAGCCTGGATGAGTTCTACTACTGTATGGGACCATGGTGACTCAGTGATCCATATGCCACACTGTACAGAACCTCTGCAGAATGTTTGGCCTGAATTCAAATCAACATCACATTAGTGCAGAATATTATGCAATCCATTTTTCTAATCTAATCATTTGAGTCATATTTAAATGTTTTACTTTACCTTTATTTAACTAGGCAAGTCAGTTAAGAACAAATTCTTATTTTTAATGACGGCCTAGGAACAGTGGGTTAACTGTCTGTTCAGGGGAAGAACGGTACCTTGTCAGCTCGGGGATTTGAACTTGCAACCTTCCGGTTACTAGCCCAACACTCTAACCACTAGGCTATCCTGCCGCCCCATATGTCTTCACTACCCAGTAGATGAGGATAACGTGTGTGTGTGTGTGTGTGTGTGTGTGTGTGTGTGTGTGTGTGTGTGTGTGTGTGTGTGTGTGTGTGTGTGTGTGTGTGTGTGTGTGTGTGCATGGCGTGCATATTTGGCGTGCAGGTCATAAAGGGCCTGAATCACGGGGCATCTGGTATTCATGACACTCAAATGCCCTCTCGCGCTGGCACTCACCCAGAAAAGAAGGGATGCGACAGAACCTCAGGAACCTGACCAGTGCATCTGCTTGTGTTCCAAATGAAACACTGTTCCCTATATAGAGCACTACTTTTGGCTAAGCCCAGGGAAATAGGGTGACATTTGGGAAACACCCTCTGCCTTTTAGCAGCTTGTTGAACAACTGTGGAAACCTGATAATAGCTCCCTCCGTGAGAAATCCATCCATTTACTCTTGAGAAAAACAAGGAGGAAGTGAGGGCAGGAGTCTCTTAAAACATTTGATTGAACGGAAGCGAAAGATAGGGTATACTTGGAAATGTGAGAGTGTATTGACCATCAGTGTGTGTGTAGGTGTGTATTATAGAGAGAGGAGAGAAAGTGTCCTTAACTTCCTCCTGCGGTATCAACGGAACACATGACTACATGGGGCTGCCTGTGTAAATAGGAATGAAGCAGGGTGGAGAAACATAATATTAATCAGAGAGAGAGAGAGACAGAGAGTTGCTATATTAATTTAAAACCAAAAGGGAGGGAGAGGAGAGCGAGCTGCTATATGGGTCTAAAGCCAAAAGAGAGATTGTGAGAGTTGCTATATTAATCTAAAACCAAGAAGGGGGGGCTGCTATATTAATCTGAGGGAGAGAGAGAACTGCTATATTAATCTAAAACCAAGAGGGAGAGAGCGCTACTATATTAATCTGAAACCAAGAGGGAGAGAGCGCTGTTATATTAATCTAAAAACCAAGAGGGAGAGAGAGCGCTGCTATATTAATCTGAAACCAAGAGGGAGAGAGAGCGCTGCTATATTAATCTGAAACTAAGAGGGAGAGAGCGCTGCTATATTAATCTGAAACCAAGAAGGAGAGCGAGAGCGCTGCTATATTAATCTGAAACCAAGAGAGAGAGAGAGAGCGCTACTATATTAATCTGAAACCAAGAGGGAGAGAGCGCTGCTATATTAATCTGAAACCGAGAGAGAGAGAGAGAGAGAGAGAGAGCGCTGCTATATTAATCTGAAACCAAGAGGGAGAGAGAGCGCTGCTATATTAATCTGAAACCAAGAGAGAGAGAGAGCGCTGCTATATTAATCTGAAACCAAGAGAGAGAGAGAGAGAGAGCGAGCACTGCTATATTCATCTGAAACCAAGAGAGAGAGAGAGCGCTGCTATATTAATCTGAAACCAAGAGGGAGAGAGCTGCTATATTGATCTGAAATCAAGAGGGAGAAAGAGCTGCTGTATAAATCTGAAACCAAGAGGGAGAGAGCGCTGCTCTATTAATCTAAAACCAAGAGGGAGGGAGGGAGAGAGAGAGCTGCTATATTAATTTAATCTGAAACCAAGAGGGAGAGAGCGCTGCTCTATTAATCTAAAACCAAGAGTGAGGGAGGGAGGGAGGGAGAGAGAGAGAGAGAAAGAGATGCTCTATGGGTCTAAAATGAAAAGAGGGAGAGCTGCTATATTAATTTAAAACCAAAGGGGATGGAGAGCAAGAGAGAACTGCAATATGAGTCTAAAGCCAAAAGAGAGATTGTGAGAAAGAGCTCGTGCTGCTAGGTGACCTAATCTGGGACATGGTTAACACCCCGGCCATCCTAAAATCTAAATTTGATGCCCTCAATCTCACACAAATGATCAATGATACAACCAGGTACAACCCCAAATCCGTAAACACGGGCACCCCCATAGATATCATCCTAACCAACTTGCCCTCAAAATACACCTGCTGTCTTCAACCAAGATCTCAGCGATCACTGCCTCATTGGCTGCATCCGTAATGGGTCTGCGGTCAAACAACCACCCCTCATCACTGTCAAATGCTGCCTAAAACACTTCAGCGAGCAGGCCTTTCTAATCGACCTGGTATCCTGGAAGGCTATTGACCTCATCCCGTCAGTAGAGGATGCCTGGTTATTCTTTAAAAGTGCCATCTTAAATTAGCATGCCCCATTCAAAAAATTTGAACAAGGAACAGATATAGCCCTTATATCCATCCAGACCTGGCTGCCCTTGACCAGCACAAAAACATCCTGTGGCGTTCTGAATTAGCATCGAATAGCCCCGGGATGCGCAACTTTTCAGGGAAGTTAGGAACCAATATACACAGGCAGTTAGGAAAGCTAAAGCTAGCTTTTTCAAACAGAAATTTGCATCCGGTAGCACAAACTCCCAAAAATTCTGGAACACTAATGTCCATGGAGAATAAAAGCACCTCCTCCCAGCTGCCCACTGCACTGAGGCTAGGAAACACTGTCACCACCGATAAATCCATGTTAATTGAGAATTTCAATAAGCATTTTTCTACTGCTGGCCATGCTTTCCACCTGGCTACCCCTACCCCGGTCATCTGCCCTGCGCCCCCCACAGCAACTCGCCCAAGCCTCCCCATTTCTCCTTCACCCTAATCCAGATAGCTGATGTTCTGAACGAGCTGCAACCCCTACAAACCAGCCGGGCTAGACAATCTGGACCCTCTCTTTCTAAAAAATGATCTGCCGAAATTGTTGCAACCCCTATTACTAGCCTGTTCAACCTCTCTTTCGTATCATCTGAGATCCCCAAAGATCGTAAGGCTGCTGCGGTCATCCCCCTCTTCAAAGGGGGAGGCACTCTTGACCCAAACTGCTACAGACCTATATCTATCCTACCCTGCCTTTCTAAGGTCTTCGAAAGCCAAGTTAACAAACAAATAACCAACCATTTTGAATCCCACCGTACCTTCTCTGCTATGCAGTCTGGCTTCCGAGCTGGTCATGGGTGCACCTCAGCCACGCTCAAGGTCCTAAACGATATCATAACTGCCATCGATAAGGGACAATACTGTGCAGCCGTATTCATCGTCCTGGCCAAGGCTTTCGACTCTGTCAATCACCACATTCGTATCGGCAGACCAACTACTTCTCAGAGAGTTCAGTGTGTCAAGTCGGAGGGCCTGTTGTCCAGACCTCTGGCAGTCTCTATGGTGGGTGCCACAGGGTTCAATTCTCAGGCCTACTCTCTTCTGTTTACATCAATGATGTCGCTCTTGCTGCTGGTAATTCTCTGATCCACCTCTATGCAGACAACATTCTGTATACTTCTGGCCCTTCTTTGGACACTGTGTTAAAAACCCTCCAGACGAGCTTCAATGCCATACAACTCTCCTTCCGTGGCCTCCAACTGCTCTTAAATGCAAGTAAAACTAAATGCATGCTCTTCAACCGATCGCTGCCCGCACCTACCCACCGGTCCAGCATCACTACTCTGGATGGTTCTGACCTAGAATATGTGGACAACTACAAATACCTAGGTGTCTGGTTAGACTGTAAACTCTCCTTCCAGACACACATTAAGGATCTCCAATCCAGATTTAAACCTAGAATCGGCTTCCTATTTCTCAACAAAACATCCTTCACTCATGCTGCCAAACATACCCTTGTAAAACCGACTATCCTACCGATCCTCGACTTCGGCGATGTCATTTACAAAATAGCCTCCAATACCCTACTCAACAAATTGGATGCAGTCTACCACAGTGCCATCCGTTTTGTCACCAAAGTCCCATATACTACCCAACACTGCGACCTGTATGCCCTCGTTGGCTGGCCCTTGCTTCATACTCGTCCCAAACCCACTCCAAGTCATCTACAAGTCTGTGCTAGGTATAGCCCTGCCTTATCTCAGATCACTGGTCACCATAGCAGCACCCACCCGCAGCACGCGCTCCAGCAGGTATATTTCACTGGTCACCCCCAAAGCCAATTCCTCTTTGGCAGCCTTTCCTTACAGTTCTCTGCTGCCAATGACTGGAACGAACTGCAAAAATTGCTGAAGCTGGAGACTCATATCTCCTTCACTAACTTCAAGCACCAGCTGTCAGAGCAGCTCACAGATCATTGCACCTGTACATAGCCCATCTGTAAATAGCCCTTTCAACTACCTCATCTCCATACTGTATTTATTTATTTTTCTCCTATGCACCCCAGTATCTCTCCCTGTATCTCTACTTGCACATTCATCTTCTGCACATCTACCACTCCAGTGTTTGAGTAGGTGTCCACACATTTGACAGGTACAGAATATCTAAATACGCTTTGTTGTAAAGGTAAAATACCCTGCATTTAAAACAGTCAGCAATAATCTAATGAATTCCGAGCTTGTGAAATTATACAGAGGCTGAATATATTCCTTCCACAACCATAAGATCCACTAATCATTTCATTATTTTATCAAAAAACCTGCTTTTTTCTTGCAATAATCACTGATCTGGCTTTCAGGTCGATTCTCTCCTTCAATGCATCACAACAGCACTGCCTGGAAAGGATTAGATAGCCACTAGTTAATGTAATTGTTTTATTTGTTTTATTTATTTAACTAGGCAAGTCAGTTAAGAACAAATTCTTATTTACAATGACGGCCTAGGAACAGATTTTTACCTTGTCAGCTCGGGGATTCGATCTAGCAACCTTTCGGTTACTGGTCCAACTCTTTAATCACTAGCAGCCGCCCCAAAGTTGCCTCCAAACAAAGGAGCGTTCGCTAACTGATCCACAGAAAAAAGAGGCATTCAATAGGAAAAGGGATATCCAATTTCTGTCCTGAAGCCTGAATTCTGGATGAGTTCTACTACTGTATATAACAGTATAGGACCATGGTGACTCAGTAATCGAGTTACCATATGCCACACTGTACACATCCTCTGCAGAAGGTTAGAATGTTTGGCCTGAATTCAAATCAACATCACAATCACATTTACATTCTGTGTAGACTAATGGGCATTCCATTTTTCTAATCTTCACTACCCAGTAGATGAGGATAACGGATGGTATGTGTGTGCGTGTGTGCATGGCGTGCATATTTGGCGTGCAGGTCATAAAGGGCCTGAATCACGGGGCATCTGGTATTCATGACACTCAAATGCCCTCTCGCGCTGGCACTCACCCAGAAAAGAAGGGATCCGACAGAACCTCAGGAACCTGACCAGTGCATCTGCTTGTGTTCCAAATGAAACACTGTTTCCTATATAGAGCACTACTTTTGGCTAAGCCCAGGGAAATAGGGTGCCATTTGGGAAACACCCTCTGCCTTTTAGCAGCTTTTTGAACAACTGTGGAAACCTGATAATAGCTCCCTCCGTGAGAAATCCCTCCATTTACTCTTGAGAAAAACAAGGAGGAAAAGAGAGAAAGAGGGAGGGAGCTGCTATAGGTCTAAAACCAAAAGAGGGAGAGAGAGAGCTGCTATAGGTCTAAAACCAAAAGAGGGAGAGAGAGAGCTGCTATAGGTCTAAAACCAAGAGGGAGGGAGCAGCTATAGGTCTAAAACCAAAACAGGGAGAGAGAGAGAGAGCTGCTATAGGTCTAAAACCAAAAGAGGGAGAGAGAGCTGCTATAGGTCTAAAAACCAAAAGAGGGAGGGAGCAGCTAGCTATAGGTCTAAAACCAAAAGAGGGAGAAGAGAGAGAGAGCTGCTATAAGTCTAAAACCAAAAGAGGGAGGGAGAGAGAGCTGCTATAGGTCTAAAACCAAAAGAGGGAGAGAGAGAGAGAGCTGCTATAGGTCTAAAACCAAAAGAGGGAGAGAGAGAGAGAGCTGCTATAGGTCTAAAACCAAAAGAGGGAGAGAGAGAGCTGCTATAGGTCTAAAACCAAAAGAGAGAGCGAGAGAGCTGCTATAGGTCTAAAACCAAAAGAGGAAGAGAGAGCTGCTATATGGGTCTAAAACCAATGTCTAATTATCTAACAGAGAGGAGGAAAATTGTCCAACACACCATAGCCTAACTCTAAACACTATACATACACTTCGGTTGGAGTCATTAAAGCTAGTTTTTCAACCACTCCACACATTTCTTGTTAACAAACTATAATTTTTCCAACAATTGTTTACAGACAGATTATTTCACTAATTCACTGTATCACAATTCCAGTGGGTCAGAAGTTTAGATACACTGAGTTGACTGTGCCTTTAAACAGCTTGGAAAATCCCAGAAAATGATGTCATGGCTTTAGAAGCTTCTTATAGGCTAATTGACATAATTTGAGTCAATTGGAGGTGTACCTGTGGATGCATTTCAAGACCTACCTTCAAACTCCGTTCCTCTTTGCTTGACATCTTGGGAAAATCAAAAGAAATCAAGTCAAGACCTCAGAAAATGTGGAACTCCACAAGTCTGGTTCATCCTTGAGAGCAATTTCCAAATGCCTGAAGGTTCCACATTCATCTGTACAATAGTACGCAAGTATAAACACCATGGGACCATGCAGCCGTCATACCGCTCAGGAACGGGATGCGTTATGTCTCCTAGAGATGAACGTACTTAGGTGCGAGAAGTGCAAATCAATCCCAGAACAGCAGCAAAAGGACCTTGTGAAGATGCTGGAAGAAACAGGTACAAAGTATCTTTATCCACAGTAAATCGAGTCCTGTATCGACATAACCTGAAAGGCCACTCAGCAAGGAAGAAGCCACTGCTCCAAAACCGCCATAAAAAAAGCCAGACTACGTTTTGCAACTGCACATGGGGACAAAGATTGTACTTTTTGAAGAAATGTCCTCTGGTCTGATGATACAAAAATAGAATTGTTTGGCCATAATGACCATTGTTATATTTTGAGGAAAAAGGGGGGAGGCTTGCAAGCCGAAGAACACCATCCCAACCGTGAAGCACGGGGTTGGGCAGCATCATGTTGTGGGGGTGCTTTGCTGCAGGATGGACTGGTGCACTTCACAAAATAGATGGCATCTTGAGGTAGGAAAAGTATGTAGATATATTGAAGCAACATCTCAAGACATCAGTCAGGAAGTTAAAGCTTGGTCGCAAATGGGTTTTCCAAATGGACAATGACCCCAAGCATACTTCCAAAGTTGTGGCAAAATGGCTTAAGGACAACAAAGTCAAGGTATTGGAGTGGCCATCACAAAGCCCTGACCTTAATCCTATAGAAAATGTGTGGGCAGAACTTAAAAAAGTGTGTGCGAGCAAGGAGGCCTACAAACCTGACTCAGGTACACCAGCTCTGTCAGGAGGAATGGGACAAAATTCACCCAACTTATTGTAGGAAGCTTGTGGAAGGTTACCCGAAACATTTTACCCAGGTTAAACAATTGAAAGGCAACGCTACCAAATACTAATTCAGTGTTTGTAAACTTGTGACCCACTGGGAATGTGATGAAAGAAATAAAAGCGGAAATAATTATCTGCTGTTATTCTAACATTGCACATTCTTAAAACAAAGTGGTGATCCTAACTGACCTAAAACAGGACATTTTTTACTATAATTAAATGTCAGGAATTGTGAAAAACTGAGTTTAAATGTAGTTGGCTAAGATGTATGTAAACTTCTGACTTCAACTGTAATAATCTATTGAGCTCACGAGCAACGAGTTCATCCATTATCATGGTGGGAAATTATAATACGGTTTTAAGTACCTCAATGGATCGTAAAGTTAATCACCCTCAAGCACTAAAGGAAATCATGAAGATCATGGATACATTAGAACTAGAGTATATGGAAGCTGAAAAACAAAGACCTAGTGAGATATACATGGAGGAGGCTTAATCAAGCTAGCCGTCTTGATTACTTCCTAGTCTCATTCTTGCTGGCATCAAAAGTAAAAACTGTATTAATAGGAGACCGAATGTGATTGGACCACCATCTAATTGGCCTCCATATATCTATTACAGAACTTCCAAGTGGACGGGGAGATTGGAAATTTAATCAAAGCCTATTGGATGACAATTTAATCTTAACTAAGACAAAATAATTCATAATTGACTTTTTGTTTGCACAACATGGGTACAGCAGATCCCCTTATTGTATAGGACACTTAAATGTACTTTCAGAAACCATTCAATACAATACTCATCATTAATACAAAAGCAGTTTAGGTCAGAAGAGATTAGACTAATAAAGGAAAAGAGGAAGTAACAGAGCAGGTAATGGAAATTGTACTATAGAAGCACAAATAGGTCAGAGGAAAATCTAAAAGAAATGGGGGTAGTTATTCACTGTTCCAAGTGTAATGTATTACAAAAATAAAGCACATTGGATGGAAAATGTCAGGTGCGTGAATGAGGACCCAAAAGCGAATTAACAAAACAGAGTTTATTTAATGATGAAACACACGTAGGCTCAGATGGACAGGCCGATTCCGACAGGATAGGACAAGGTTAGATGAACAGGCAGATTCCGACAGGACAGGACAAGGTTGCAGCAAACACGACGATAGTCTGGTTCAGGCATGAGTAACACAAACGAGAATCCGACAAAGACAGAAGCAGAAACAGAGAGAGATATAGAGACCTAATCAGAGGGAAAAAGGGAACAGGTGGGAAAAGGGGTGAACGAGGTAGTTAAAGAAGACAAGGAACAGCTGGGGGAAAGAGGGGAAGAAAAGGTAACCTAATACGACCAGCAGAGGGAGACAGGGTGAAGAGAAAGAACAGGAACAGGACACAACATGACAATACATGACAGTACCCCCCCACTCACCGAGCGCCTCCTGGCGCACTCGAGGAGGAAACCTGGCGGCAACGGAGGAAATCATCGATCAGCGAACGGTCCAGCACGTCCCGAGAGGGAACCCAACTCCTCTCCTCAGGACCGTACCCCTCCCAATCCACTAGGTACTGGTGACCACGGCCCCGAGGACGCATGTCCAAAATCTTACGGACCCTGTAGATAGGTGCGCCCTCGACAAGGATGGGGGGGGGGGGGGAAGACGAGCGGGGGCGCGAAGAACGGGCTTAACACAGGAGACATGGAAGACCGGGTGGACGCGACGAAGATATCGCGGAAGAAGTCGCACTGCGACAGGATTAATGATCCGAGAAATACGGAACGGACCAATGAACCGCGGGGTCAACTTGCGAGAAGCTGTCTTAAGGGGAAGGTTCTGAGTGGAGAGCCAAACTCTCTGACCGCGACAATATCTAGGACTCTTAGTTCTACGCTTATTAGCAGCTCTCACAGTCTGCGCCCTATAACGGCAAAGTGCAGACCTGACCCTCTTCCAGGTGCGCTCGCAACGTTGGACAAAAGCCTGAGCGGAGGGGACGCTGGACTCGGCGAACTGAGATGAGAACAGCGGAGGCTGGTACCCGAGGCTACTCTGAAAAGGAGATAGCCCGGTCGCAGACGAAGGAAGCGAGTTGTGGGCGTATTCTGCCCAGGGGAGCTGTTCTGACCAAGACGCAGGGTTGCGAAAAGAAAGACTGCGTAAGATGCGACCAATAGTCTGATTGGCCCGTTCTGCTTGACCGTTAGACTGGGGGTGAAAGCCGGAAGAGAGACTGACGGAAGCCCCAATCAAACGGCAAAACTCCCTCCAAAATTGAGACGTGAATTGCGGACCCCTGTCCGAAACGACATCTGACGGAAGGCCATGAATTCTGAAAACATTCTCGATGATGATTTGTGCCGTCTCTTTAGCAGAAGGAAGCTTAGCAAGGGGAATAAAATGAGCCGCCTTAGAGAACCTATCGACAACCGTAAGAATAACAGTCTTCCCCGCTGACGAAGGCAGTCCGGTGATAAAATCTAAGGCGATGTGGGACCACGGTCGAGAGGGAATGGGAAGCGGCCTGAGACGGCCGGCAGGAGGGGAGTTACCGGACTTAGTCTGCGCGCAGACCGAACAAGCAGCCACGAAACGACGCGTGTCATGCTCCCGGGTGGGCCACCAAAAACGCTGGCGAATGGAAGCAAGCGTACCCCGAACGCCAGGGTGGCCGGCTAACTTGGCAGAGTGAGCCCACTGAAGAACGGCCAGACGAGTAGGAACGGGAACGAAAAGAAGGTTCCTAGGACAAGCGCGCGGCGACGGAGTGTGAGTGAGTGCTTGCTTTACCTGCCTCTCAATTCCCCAGACAGTCAACCCGACAACACGCCCCTCAGGGAGAATCCCCTCGGGGTCAGTGGAGGCTACTGAAGAACTGAAGAGACGAGATAAAGCATCAGGCTTGGTGTTCTTAGAGCCCGGACGATAAGAAATCACGAACTCGAAACGAGCGAAAAACAGCGCCCAACGAGCCTGACGCGCATTAAGTCGTTTGGCAGAACAGATGTACTCAAGGTTCCTATGGTCAGTCCAAACGACAAAAGGAACGGTCGCCCCCTCCAACCACTGTCGCCATTCGCCTAGGGCTAAGCGGATGGCGAGCAGTTCGCGGTTTCCCACATCATAGTTACGTTCCGACGGCGACAGGCGATGAGAAAAATACGCGCAAGGGTGGACCTTGTCGTCAGAGAGGGAGCGCTGAGAAAGAATGGCTCCCACGCCCACCTCTGACGCGTCAACCTCGACAACGAACTGTCTAGAGACGTCAGGTGTAACAAGGATAGGTGCGGATGTAAAACGATTCTTGAGGAGATCAAAAGCTCCCTGGGCGGAAACGGACCACTTAAAGCACGTCTTGACAGAAGTAAGGGCTGTGAGAGGAGCTGCCACCTGACCGAAATTACGGATGAAACGACGATAGAAGTTCGCGAAGCCGAGAAAGCGCTGCAGCTCGACGCGTGACTTAGGGACGGGCCAATCAATGACAGCTTGGACCTTAGCGGGATCCATCTTAATGCCCTCAGCGGAAATAACAGAACCGAGAAATGTGACGGAGGCGGCATGAAAAGTGCACTTCTCAGCCTTCACAAAAAGACAATGCTCTAAAAGGCGCTGGAGGACACGTCGAACGTGCTGAACATGAATCTGGAGTGACGGTGAAAAAATCAGGATATCGTCAAGGTAAACGAAGACAAAGATGTTCAGCATGTCTCTCAGGACATCATTGACTAATGCCTGAAAGACAGCTGGAGCGTTAGCGAGGCCGAAAGGAAGAACCCGGTATTCAAAGTGCCCTAACGGAGTGTTAAATGCCGTCTTCCACTCGTCCCCCTCCCTGATGCGCACGAGATGGTAAGCGTTACGAAGGTCCAACTTAGTGAAAAACCTGGCTCCCTGCAGGATCTCGAAGGCTGAAGACATAAGAGGAAGCGGATAACGATTCTTCACTGTTATGTCATTCAGCCCTCGATAATCTATGCAGGGGCGCAGAGACCCGTCCTTCTTCTTGACAAAAAAAAACCCCGCTCCGGCGGGAGAGGAGGAGGGGACTATGGTACCGGCGTCAAGAGCTACAGACAAATAATCTTCGAGAGCCTTACGTTCGGGAGCCGACAGAGAGTATAGTCTACCCCGGGGGGGAGTGGTTCCCGGAAGGAGATCAATACTACAATCATACGACCGGTGTGGAGGAAGAGAGGTGGCCCTGGACCGACTGAACACCGTGCGCAGATCGTGATATTCCTCCGGCACCCCTGTCAAATCACCAGGCTCCTCCTGTGAAGAAGAGACAGAGGAAACAGGAGGGATAGCAGACATTAAACATTTCACATGACAAGAGACGTTCCAGGAAAGGATAGAATTACTAGACCAATTAATAGAAGGATTATGACAAACTAGCCAGGGATGGCCCAAAACAACAGGTGTAAAAGGTGAACGAAAAATTAAAAAAGAAATGGTTTCGCTATGATTACCAGAGACAGTGAGGGTTAAAGGTAGCGTCTCACGCTGAATCCTGGGGAGAGGACTACCATCCAAAGCGAACAAGGCCGTGGGCTCCCTTAACTGTCTGAGAGGAATGTCATGTTCCCGAGCCCAGGTCTCGTCCATAAAACAGCCCTCCGCCCCAGAGTCTATTAAGGCACTGCAGGAAGCTGACGAACCGGTCCAGCGTAGATGGACCGACAAGGTAGTGCAGGATCTTGAAGGAGAGACAGGAGTAGTAGCGCTCACCAGTAGCCCTCCGCTTACTGATGAGCTCTGGCTTTTACTGGACATGAAGTGACAAAATGACCAGCGGAACCGCAATAGAGACAGAGGCGGTTGGTGATTCTCCGTTCCCTCTCCTTAGTCGAGATGCGGATACCTCCCAGCTGCATAGGCTCAGCACCCGAGCCGGCAGAGGAAGATGGTAGTGATGCGGAGAGGGGGGCAATGGAGAACGCGAGCTCCTTGCCACGAGCTCGGTGACGAAGATCAACCCGTCGCTCTATGCGAATAGCGAGTTCAATCAAGGAATCCACGCTGGAAGGAACCTCCCGGGAGAGAATCTCATCCTTTACCTCTGCGCGGAGACCCTCCAGAAAACGAGCGAGCAAAGCCGGCTCGTTCCAGTCCCTGGAGGCAGCAAGAGTGCGAAACTCAATAGAGTAGTCTGTTATGGATCGATTACCTTGACATAGGGAAGACAGGACCCTGGAAGCCTCCTCCCCAAAAACAGATCGATCAAAAACCCGTATCATCTCCTCCTTAAAGTCCTGATACTGGTTAGTACACTCAGCCCTTGCCTCCCAGATTGCCGTGCCCCACTCACGAGCCCGTCCAGTAAGGAGAGATATGACGTAGGCGATACGAGCAGTGCTCCTGGAGTAAGTGTTGGGCTGGAGAGAAAACACAATATCACACTGGGTGAGGAACGAGCGGCATTCAGTGGGCTCCCCAGAGTAACACGGCGGGTTATTGATTCTGGGCTCCGGAGATTCGAAAGCCCTGGAAGTGGCCGGTGGATCGAGGCGGAGATGGTGAACCTGTTCTGTGAGGTTGGAGACTTGGGTGGCCAGGGTCTCAACGGCATGTCGAGCAGCAGACAATTCCTGCTCGTGTCTGCCTAGCATCGCTCCCTGGATCTCGACGGCTGAGTGGAGAGGATCCGAAGTCGCTGGGTCCATTCTTGGTCGGATTCTTCTGTCAGGTGCGTGAATGAGGACCCAAAAGCGAATTAACAAAACAGAGTTTCTTTAATGATGAAACACACGTAGGCTCAGATGGACAGGCCGATTCCGACAGGACAGGACAAGGTTAGATGAACAGGCAGATTCCGACAGGACAGGACAAGGTTGCAGCAAACACGACGATAGTCTGGTTCAGGCATGAGTAACACAAACGAGAATCCGACAAAGACAGAAGCAGAAACAGAGAGAGATATAGAGACCTAATCAGAGGGAAAAAGGGAACAGGTGGGAAAAGGGGTGAACGAGGTAGTTAAAGAAGACAAGGAACAGCTGGGGGAAAGAGGGGAAGAAAAGGTAACCTAATACGACCAGCAGAGGGAGACAGGGTGAAGAGAAAGAACAGGAACAGGACACAACATGACAATACATGACAGAAAATTGTGAAAAATGCACAAAATTGTTCTTGAATCTTCAAAATCAAAATTATACCAAAAATAATTTACAGAATTACAAATGGAGTCATCCATGATTCACCAAATTCTATTTTGAAAGTGGAAGCAAAATATTTTAAGCATATGTTTTCTTTTCAGTCTCCTCCATTTCCACTGAATGATGTTAACTGTAAGGATAATAATAATAATTATAATAATAATAATAATAATGTAACATTAACAAATTTACAGAAAGACCTGTGTGAAGGCCAACTTAAAGAAGAGGACATTTAAATGTTTTCAGTCTAGAAAAACATCAGGGCTTGAAGGTATAGCAGAAGAGGTATATCAGATCTTTTTTTATGTACTCAAAGATTCATTATTGGCATGTTTTAATTACTCCTATACAAACAGTAGACTTTCAGGTACTCAACAAGAAGATCTGATTTCATTACTAATAAAACAGTACCCAGGTGGGTGGTAAGTATAAAGATCCATTCCATTTAAAAAACTGGAGGCCTCTAACACTACAACGTTGTGATGCGAAAAATCCTAGCAAAATGCATAACACATAGAATTTAAAAAAAGGTTTTACCAGATATCGTTCATCCTGATCAGACAGGTTTTTTTACATGGACAATATATTGTAGATAATATACGACAATTATTTGAAACAATTGAACATTATGAAACATCAAAGATACCAGGCCCGGTCTTCATAGCAGATTTTGAAAATGGCGTTTGATAAATTCCGACTAGAATTAATATATAAATGCCTGGATTACTTTAATTTTGGTGACTCTTACATAATGGGTTAAAGTTTCATACAGCAGCCCCAGATGTAAAATAGTAAATAATGGTTACTTCAGAAAGTATTGAGCTTTTAAGAGGAGTTAAAACAAGGCTGTCCGTTGTCTCCATATCTATTTATTATGGCCATTAAGAATGCTAGCTATTAAAATTAGACTCAACAAGAACAGCAAGGGGTTAGAAATCCAGGGGATAAAAACAAAGTGTCAATGTATGCCGATGACTCTAGTTTTTTCTTAAGTCCGCAATCTGGATACCTGCACAGTCTCATTGAAGATCTTAGTCCCTTTTCTAGCCTCTCTGGATTAAAATCTAAATATGACAAGTGTACCATATGTATTGGCTCGTTAAAGAAGTTTACACACTACCTTGTAGTTTACCAATAAAATGGGCTGATGGTGAAGTAGACATACTTGGTATTCATATCTCAAAAAATAAATTAATTTATCATAATTAATATCAATAGAAAGTTAGCAAAAATAGATAAGATTCTGCAACCATGGAGAGGTAAATAGTTGTCTATGTATGGAAAAATCACATTGATTAACTCTTTGGTCCTATCAATCAAATGTATTTATAAATTTTGTAACATACTTACTAATGGCACTGCCTACTTCAGACGACTTGTTTTTAAAATCATATGAGCAAAAAATATTTAAATTCTATTTGGAATGCTAAGCCAGACACATTTAAACATGCCTATTTCTATAATGAAAATGAGTTTGGGGGGCTAAAATGATAAAATATTAAAAGCTTGAAACCTCTCCCTAAAAGCTTCACTCATACATAAATTATACTTAAACCCAAAATGGTTCTCCAGTAGATTAATAAGAACGGCTCGTCCTTTGCTAAAAATTGCCTTTATACAGATTACAACTGCTTATTTCCGGCTAATTGAAAATTAAATTTTGTTTAAAGTATCGTCCTTTTATCCTCCAGAAAAGATAGAACAAATATTACAACAAATGTTATGGTTAAACTCAAATCTACTGATTAATAACAAACAAAGATTTATGGGAAGGGAACTTGTTTGCCTGCCATATATTAAAGATACCAATTGGCGGAAAGGAACTGGCACAAATAGAAAAATATTCCAGTTTCATTTGAGGACAAAAATTGGCAGATTACAGGTTGCAAAATAAATGGGAAGAGATTTTCAATGTACCAATTCCATGGCACATGCTATATGAACTGGTACAAAAAAACTACACTTGACTCAACACGTAGAGTGAATTAAATATTATTAAATAGAATTCTTGCCACCAACAGAATGCTATATATATGGGGCATACAACAATCTCAGCTCTGTAGATTTTGCTGCAAAGAGACAGAAACAATAGATAATGTATTCTGGTATTGCCCCTATGTAGCTTGTTTCTGGTCACAGGTTCAGGAATGGTAAAAAAAAAAAAATCACAACATACACTTAAAATGAACCTTACAAATAGCAGTGTTGAGCAATTTGGAAAAGCATAGTGAGTCAAACAATATAATAATACTCATAGGAAAGGTTTTCATCTTTATCTCACACTCTGTGGATAAAATAAGACTAGAAAGGTAAAACATGTATGTAAAACAGCACAATTGAGAAATATATGTCACATGGAAGCCAAACGAGGGTGGTCTATGGTGATTGGCCGAGTGGGCTGAGAGTGGCTGAGGGTTGGGATTAAAGAGCTGAGGTCTATGGTGATTGGCGGGGTGGGCTGAGAGTGGCTGAGGGTTGGGATTAAAGAGCTGAGATCTATGGTGATTGGCGGGGTGGGCTGAGGGTTGGGATTAAAGAGCTGAGGTCTATGGTGATTGGCGGGTGGGCTGAGGGTTGGGATTAAAGAGCTGAGGTCTATGGTGATTGGCGGGTGGGCTGAGGGGTGGGATTAAAGAGCTGAGGTCTATGGTGATTGGCGGGTGGGCTGAGGGTTGGGATTAAAGAGCTGAGGTCTATGGTGATTGGCGGGTGGGCTGAGAGTGGCTGAGGGGCGGGATTAAAGAGCTGAGGTCTATGGTGATAGGTGGGTGGGCTGAGAGTGGCTGAGGGTTCAAAGAGATTATCTTTGGTAATGTATTATTTTTATGTGACTGCTTTATATAAAAGTACCATGTATGTCAAATGTAGCAGAAAAGCTGTAAAAAAACAGATATTTGTCCTCTGAAGAGGGGGGGTGGTGGTCGGGTTGATTAAAAAAATAATAATAATAATAATAAATAATTGAACTAAAAAATAATTTCAATTTGAAAAAGTCCTCTCTCTTACCTTACTGTCCATGTGGCACTGTTCAGGCCAACAATAAAAAAGTGACATTATCTTTATTATTATTATTTATTATTATTGTCATCAGTAACAAGCCCCTGTATTAATATCAAGTCTATGTCCATCCAAACAGTAATGCAAGGAACATTATTGCACCCTATTCCCAAAGTAGTGCACTACTTTTGACCAGAGCTATATATGCCCTGGTCAAAAGCAGTGCACTAAATAGGGAACGTGTGCAATCATTGGGCACAATCTAATTAAGCAAGCCACTCAGTGGATGTTGTTCTTGTTCAACAGCATCAGTGTCTGTGGTTGTCAGGCAAAAACACTGCTGAGTGTTATTCATAGCTGTGAGCAAACAGATGAGTGTGAAAAGTAGCAGAGCGCACACACAAACACATACACACACACATACACACACACCTCTGACACATCCCACATGCATCCCAATGAGAACAGAACATCCTCAGAGCATCAAGAGGATTAAACTAATACCTGTCAAGGATTCAGAGGAAAACTTCAAAGAACAAAACCAAAAGTTCCTTTTGCCTCCGACTTTATCGGAACAAGCACATACATTACCTGTTCATAGAGGTACGCAAATACACACAGACGCACACATACACACGCAATTACGCACACCTCTCCCTGACAGTCTAATACTATGCTGAGAAGGATTATCACCACAGCAAGCAAGGTACTTGGAGTCAAACAGACAGGCCTGGATTAGATCTTTAAAGTCAGGGCCCTCCGCAAGGCTCACAAAATCCTTTTAGACCCAAGCCAGCCCCTGTACCCGGACTTTGAACTACTACCTTCTTGGCGCAGGTATAGGGCACCCCTCAGCAGGGAAAACACAACTAGACAATCACTTGTGCCAGGTGTGATATCCCTCCTAAATAGCTCGGGCTAATGTTCCTATCGACTCAGTAAGGCCAGCAGGCTAGTTAAAAAATAATAATGTCTTATTGGTATGAAACTTGTATTGTCAATCTTGTTTTGTATTTAACCACCACTTTAAACGTGTACATGACACTGCAACAACATTTCCCCATGGGGACAATAAAGTCAGTAAATTACAGTGCCTTGCAAAAGTATTCATCACCCTTAGCGTTTTTCCTATATTTTATTTGGATTTCATGAAATGGATATAACCGAAATAGTCTGAAATTTTACTTGCTAAATTTTTTTTATTTTTTTTTTAAGTACTGCATGCGTATGTATTCACCCACTTTGCTATGAAGACCCGAAATAAGATCTGGTGCAACCAATTACCTTCAGAAGTCACATAATTAGTTAAATAAAGGCCACCTGTGTGTTACATGATCTGAGTATATACAGTTGAAGTCAGAAGTTTACATACACCTTAGCCAAATACATTTAAACTCAGTTTCACAATTCCTGACATTTAATCCTCGTAAAAAATAAGGTAACCTGCCTAAATGACTACCGACACGTAGCGCTCACGTCTGTAGCCATGAAATGCTTTGAAAGGCTGGTTACGGCTCACGTCAACACCATCATCCCAGAAACCCTAGACCCACTCCAATTTGCATACCGCCGCAACAGATGATGCAGTCTCTATTGCACACCGCAGTGCCCTTACCCACCTAGACAGAAGGAACACCTATGTGAGAATGCTATTCATTGGCTACAGCTCAGCGTTCAACACCATAGTGCCCTCAAAGCTCCTCAATAAGCTAAGGACCCTGGGACTAAACACCTCCCTCTGCAACTGGATCCTGGACTTCCTGACGGGCCACCACGTAAGTAAGGGTAGGCAACAACATGTCTGCCACGCTGATCCTCAACACTGGGACCCCTGAGGTGTGTGCTTATTCCCCTCCTATACTCCCTGTTCACCCACAACTGCGTGGACAAACACGACTCCAACACCATTGAGGCGGCAGGGATCCTAGTGGTTAGAGCATTGGGCCAGTAACCGAAAGGTTGCTGGATCGAATCCCTGAGCTGACAAGGTAAAAATCTGTTGTTCTGCCCCTGAGCAATGCAGTTAACCCACTGTCCCCGTCCCGAAGACGTGGATGTCGATTAAGTCAGCCCCCCACACCTCTCTGATTCAGAGAGGTTAAATGCAGAAGACACATTTCAGATGAATGCATTCAGTTGTACAACTGGGTATCCCCCCCTCCCCACTTTCCATTAAGTTTGCTGACGACACAACAGTGATCAAAGACAACGATGAGACAGCCTATAGGGAGGTCAGAGACCTGGCAATGTGGTGCCAGGACAACAACCTCTCCCTCAATGTGAGCAAGACAAAAAGGAGCTGATTGTGGACTACAGGAAAAGGCGGGCCGAACAGGACCCCATTAACATCGACAGAGCTGTAGTGGAGCGGGTCAAGAGTTAAGTTCCTTGGTGTCCACCAACGAACTATCATGGTCCAAACGCACCAAGACAGTTGTGAAGAGGGCACGACAACACCTATTCACCCTCAGAAGACTGAAAAGATTTGGCAAGGGTCCCCAGATCCTTAAAGTTCTACAGCTGCACCATCGAGAGCATCCTGGCGGTTTGTATCACTGCCTGGTATGGCAACTGCTCGGCATCTGACCGTAAGGCGCTACAGAGGGTAGTGCATATGGCCCAGTACATCACTGGGGCCAAGCTTCCTGCCATCCAGGACTTATATACTAGGCAGTGTCAGAGGAAAGCCCCCAAAAATTGTCAAAGAATCCAGTCACCCAATCAGACTTTTCAGAAAATCTTGAAACACCTGTGGCTGCCTCCTGTGGCTGCCTCATGTGGCTGCCTCCTGTGGCTGCCTCCTGTGGCTGCCTCCTGTGGCTGCCTCCTGTGGCTGCCTCCTGTGGCTGCCTCCTGTGGCTGCCTCCTGTGGCTGCCTCCTGTGGCTTGTGGCTGCCTCCTGTATATGTTTGTGCACGTGCCTCCAAGTGTGTGGGTGATCGCATGTGTTTTTCTATTTACACAAAGGACTTCAAAATCAGACTTTTTCTGAGAAGTGATCTGGAGGCTTTCCAGTTATTACTAAATCCCATAGGGAAAATCCAGTCAATTCTTCTTAGCAGTAATGGCAAACACTATGGCTCTGTCAAGATTGCACCCCAATCCCTATGTAGTGCACTACTTTTAACCAGAGACGTGGTCAAAAGAAGTGTACTTCATAGGGAATATAGCACCATTTAGGACGCAACCTGAGTAATACCCAGCGAGTTTGAACAAGAGTAACTTGGAAGCTTTATTTAACACACATCTCATTCATTTCATTACATTTAATTGTTTTTTTTCCTGAAAAGATTACTTTGGCCCCGCTATTTCATTTTCAATCTCTTAATTCAGGCTGGTCTCATTTACTGTGGATGTACCATAGTAAATGTGAATCCAGGACACTCAAATTAGTATGATTTGTTAGGTTATAAGACAGGTGGTTACTTAAGGCAAAAATCAAAGTACGGTGGTTGGTCAGGCGTAGAACTCAAAGGTCTAGCAACTCAAAAGGTTGCAAGTTCAAAACTTATCACAGACAACATTAACATTTTTGGTAATTAGCATCTTTTCAACTACTTTGCAAACACTTAGCATGTTCGCTTTCCCTAAAACTAACCTTAATCCCTAACCCCTAGCCTAGCTAACGTTAGCCACGTAGCCAGAATTCGTAACATGTCATACATTTAGCAAATTCGTAACATATTGTACACAAAGCAAATTTGTAACATATTGTAAAGTCTTCTGATGGCAGTGGTCTTGGGTTCGAATCCCAGTCGGTCATGCAATGACTATAGGGATGGTCTGCAGACTGTGTACTGGGACGAAACACCTCCCTCTGCAACTGGATCCTAGATTTCCTGACGAGCCACCCCCAGGTAGTACAGCAAACCTCCCTTCCAGTTGAGCAGATGGACATCAACTGAAAAAAGGATTGTGTGGTTGCGTCTCTAATTGGGGGATAAGGTATTTAAAAAACAGGAGCACTAATCAACACAGTCATTAAAAGATGCTGAAACCTTGGCAACACTCTCCTACTGAAACAAGGGCCATTAAAATTGAGCCAGTGACACAGACACTGAAAGGGCTGTGCAGCATCTCTGCACTGCTCTCTGCTGTAAAGCTCTCCGGTCGCTAAAAGGACACAGTCCCCTACTATCACAGGACTATCATTTTGTCACAGAACATCAAGAACATTGCTCTCAAACTGGCAACTGACTGAAAGCTTTTCTTTTCTTCTCTTATACAATATCATGTTTCCCACAGGGTTGGACTTTTTTTTCTTCAGGAACCTGAACCGAGGTGAAACACTGTTTTCTGCTGTGTAATGCAGGGGGATGGGGGAAAAAGATGAAAGTCATGCTGAATATGCACTTTAATGGAAGAATAAATTCCTTCCAAATTGGCTGTGAGTGGATGAGGCTCAGCTAGCTCAGCACGGCAAGCCAGAAAGCCAGACAGAGAGCGAGAGAGCTAAAGAGAGAGGGAGGGCAGATAATTAAGATCAAAGAGTGGAATGGGGACGGTGTGTAAGACACACTTTACACAAAGGCCACTGGCCTGCTTATTGTCTATGGGTAAGATAGATATCTATCTATGAGAGAGAGCTCCTATCTCTGGAGGGTTCATAAAGGTGGGGTGATTCCCTGGGAAAGTGTTCTACAGTCTGTGCTCCGGCACTAAATCTACATCCCTCTGGAGCATAGCACTACACACCTTAATAACAACACCTAGATCCAATACCACCTCTCTCTCACTGTCAATGAGCCCTTGGGGAGCATTTCACAGTTCTTCTTCGCACAGCTCAAGCAGTGAGTATGTATATGTGTGTGTGTGTGTGTCACGAGTGTGTGTCTCATGTTTCCCGCAAAACATCTCTGGTCACGGTCATTTAACATGCAGACCGCAGCTGAACCAAACCCAGGGGGCCCGGCCCTGTTCAGAGCAATGCTAAGAAGAACCATGAGGGTGGTTTCTGTTTGAGACAAAAGCATGGCTGAAGGACACCAGGACGGTCATTACTGACACAAAGCATCAGTGAGTGAATCATACCAGGCTGCCAGCCAGGCATACAAACCTCATCCCAACGTATGAATCACAAGCCTTATCCAAGAAACACGCTTGAGTTGTTTCACGCTTATTGAACTGGCTACAGAGACAAAGAAGGAGTCATGGAGTTGGCTGATGGGAAAAGAATAGGGTTTCTGCCTTACTAAATTACAACAACAAGCCCCGGCTCACTCCACATGGCAGTTTCATCCTGTGCTTAACGGCTGAACGGAGTGGTGTGACATGTGCGCTCTGTCCATACATTCTGAAGAATTACCATGAACATACAGGCCTATCTTTCATTCAGGCCTCGCTATATTTTATTTTTCCATCCTCGGGGAGGCACTGTGAATTTAACCTCTTTTCACAGCTTCTAAAAGCTACAAGCCAAGCACGCAGTTAACGCACCGCTTCCAAAATATTGAGCTTTTTCATTTCGCCTTTATTAATTTAGAGAAAGAATTTGAGAAAAACCTCCTAGCACTTCGGTAAACTTTAAACACCCTGGAAGTAAACATAAAACATTTCATTTTAAAAAACTGGAAATGTTACATCTGTTCATTCACAGACACTAGTCTGTTTCCTCTAGTGGTGGTTCACCAGGTCATGAAACAGTGGCACGTTGAGAGTAAAACATCATCATTATGAAGGAGCAGGGTACTGGGCACAAGATAAGATGGGCTGAGCGAGTCTGTCTCATCAGAATGGGCAGACTGGTCCTTGGCTGATGAGCCTGGTGGAGGCTGGAGGATTGTAGAACTATTGCTTATCTCTCACACACACAACTTACTTATCACACTGTACTTCCTGCTTCCAGATCCAAAGAGCAGCTGATGCTTTAATACAGAAGGTTCTGGGCTCCAGTACAGGATGGCTGCAAGACGGATGGCTCCGGAGAGAGGGCAGACGACTCAAAACTCAAAGGAATCATTGACTGACTGGCTATGCACAAGGACTGATGGATGTCAAATGAAAACAGACAGGACGGCGAACCGGAGTGGCAAATTAGGGTTAATTCCTTGCTCAAGGGCATATTAGATTTTACACCTTGACGGCTCAAGTATTCGAACTAGCGACCTTTTGGTTACTGGCCCAATGCTCTGACAGCTAGGCTACCTGCCGCCCATGTGTGTGTGTGTGTGTGTGAGGATCAGATCAAAGTATCTATTCTACTACAATACTCTTGAATGGGGGAATGGCCTAAAACCTTAATAAAACATACATAATCCCTGAAATGCATAAGCATACATACTTTCATGTGATCTGCCTCATGGAAACAGGAAACATAAGCCTGTTTAACGTGTCGCTCCTCTCAGGTGACAGCTGAACGGAAAGAGAGGCATCTGATGGCCTTGACCCCAAAGCGCCTGAGCGCACACACACACCACTCACATTCAGCAGAGCACAAAACCCTTCTTTCATTCTGCCCAGTGTGTGTGTGAGTACTAAGGGAGATGGAGGGGTGGAGCCAACAGAAATATAGTGCCTAGAATACAACGTGACTGACTAACTAGATTTTATTATCCTTTATTTAACTAGGCAAGTCAGTTAAGAACAAATTCTTATTTACAATAACGGCCTACCCCGGCCAAACCCGGACAAAGCTGGGACAATTGTGCTACGCCCTATGGGACACCCAATCAAAGCCGGATGTGATACAGCCTGGAATGGTACCAGGAGCTGCATCTCAGTACAAGAGGCGTCACTACAGTTCCTGGTTCTGGCCTTAGACCACTGCACCACTCGGGAGCCCCAAAATCTACTGTATCCAGTGAAACTCACACTCTCACCTGCATAGCCAGAGAATACCATAGATGTAGATCCATCAGAGATTACCATGTGAGAGAGAGGGTACCGAGGCAGGTATGTAGTCCACTTGTCCTGGGAGACTTGGGTTATATAAGGGAAGCTTTCTGAACCTGGTGTGTAGATGTAACGTTGCTACGTCTGACTCCCTTTGCTGCTGTGCCTCCATTTCAAACTGAGGAGCTGTAATTTCAGGGGTGAGGGAGCACTCCGCTGTACTGTCTCTCTTCTCACTCCATGTCCCTAATTTAGCCGGCACTCTCGCTTCTGGAGGCGGCGCTAACCTTGAGGTTAGAGGTGTGCACGCCTATGGACTCACCTATGGAATCTATGGACTGACAGGGTCAAATCTAGTGGGATTCTGTGTCCTCTTTCCATATCCCCAATAACTTTGCTCTGACAGAAGGTGACAGTATCGTTTTTCTGGACCAGACTGAATCCTCTATTTCTAATCAATGTCTTTGTCCCACAGGAGGACAGACAGAGCTGAGAAGTCCTCCTTTCAGACTCCAGTCGCTGAACCCAGAGTGTGAGGTTGAGTGATGAACATGCTTCTCCCACAAGGAGGTTGTCTGCCTCTATCACCGTGGACAGATGACAGTTAACCTTAAAGCAGAACCGAACTCCAGAATGAACTTCTCTCGTTGAAAACGGCAGCGCAGCAAATCAGACAACACATCACACATTGTTTTACTTGAGAAATATGACACTAAACACCTTAGCTAGATGTAAAATTGCACAACTAAAACCTCCTGCGCATAACTGCCACATCGAACCACACCCCCAAGACCTTTTTTTCCCCTTAAAAAGCAACTGAAAAACACATGTGGAATCAACGCGTTCAGTCACACCTATATGTTCTTGGCTGGCCGAGCTAAGTGGTCCCCCGTCAAACAATGTCACCATCCTCATCTGTTCCACACATCGTGATACATTGTGATTCGTGACAGGACAGTCTGAGCTACGGTGTCACCACTGTGTCTCAGGCACGGATGGAATTCCAGCTGAATCAACTTCCTTCTTTCACCGAAGGACTCACTCCGAATCAAAATATGATTAAATATGTAGGCCGTTAGGCAAGACTTTTGTTGTTGCTCCACAGGTGTTCAGTGCACTTAAAAAAGGCCACATCCCTTAGCTTTAGTTAACCAAAACAAATGGATGAGTTACCACTTGTTTTTTCTAATCTCAGATTGTCTCTTTAACCAGTGAAAATCCCCAAGCACCTCAGTCTCTGCAATTAGGCTTCTCATAGGCAATCTGCAATTGCTATTGATTACTTGAGGCCTCACTCAATACACTATGTCTGAACATGCCAGGACACAGAAAGAAGACCATGCCAAACACAACCAGACTGACAGCCAGACAGTGTAAACCAACCAATGAACTATAGCAGCATTCAGTGTCAAATCAACTTGAAATATAGCCCAGCGTTCTGCTCGGTCATCTTGCATGGTGCTCTATGCCACAGTTCAAATGTCCAGAGACATTAATGGAGGACTGATTCAAAATGATGATGAAAGTGAGGAAAGAAGGAAAAACCATCCTTCTGGTAACCATCCTTCTGGTAACTCTTCAAAGAAAAATGTAAGTTTGTTGACCATGGCACTTGCAACACCAGCATCGTGGGTTCGATTCCAGCTGGGGCCGCCCATATGAAAATGTACGCACTGATGTAAGTCGCTTTGGATAAAAGCTTCTGCTAAATGGCATATATGGCTTGACATAGCGTTCCACATGAAACTCCTAATTCATCTTCTGGATGGTAGAAGTCTTGTTGTTCATCCACTTGAGTGGTGGTGAGTTCTCTCTCTCGTGAAAGTAGTGAGAGAGAGAAAAAATGTCTGCTTAACCTGGCACTCTGTCTCTGCTCTGTGAGCCGTAATGGGAAATCTATCAGGTATTAAGTGGAGCCTGTGGAGCATGGCTGAGCAGCAAGCACACTTCATGAGTCACTTTGACCCAAGCAGCAAGCATAGACGGCGTCCCAAGTGGCACCCTATTCCATATGTAGTGCACTACTTTTGACCAGGGTCCATAGGGCCTAGCGAATGATGACGATTATAAATACACTGTATATATATATATATATATATATATATATATATATATATATATATACAGTGTATTTTTTTTTTTTTTTTAAAGAAACCCTGTTTTTTTGTTTTGCATACAGTGCATTCGGAAGTATTCAGACCCATTGACTTTTTCCACATTTTGTTACGTTACAGCCTTATTCTAAAATGAATTAAATAAAACATTTTCCTTATCTACACACAATACCCTATAATGCCAAAGCAAAAAAGTTTAGAATTTTTTGCAAATTTTTTACAAATAAAAAAACAAAATACCTTTTTTTTACATAAGTATTCAGACCCTTTGCTATGAGACTCGAAATTGAGCACAGGTGCATCCTGTTTCCATTGAGATGTTTCTACAACTTTATTGGAGTCCACCTGTAGTAAATTCAATTGATTGGACATGATTTGGAAAGGCACACACCTGTCTATATAAAAAGGTCCCACAGTTGAGTGTCATGTCAGAGCAAAAACCAAGCCATGAGGTCGAAGGAATTGTCCTTAGAGCTCCGAGACAAGAGTGCCAAGCTTGTAGTCATACCCAAGAAGATTCAAGTCTGTAATCACTGCCAAAGTTGCCTCAAAGTATAGTCAAGTATTTTATTTTTAATACATTTGCAAAAATGTTTTAAAAAAAACTATTTTTGCTTTGTCATTATGGGGTAGTGTGTAGAGTGATGAGGAAACAATATACAATGTAATCCATTTTAATATAAGGCAGTAACGTAACAACATGTGGAAAGTCAAGGGGTCTGAATACTTACCGAATGCACTGTATCACCTCACAGACGACGAAACAGAACAACATAGCATCAGTGAGGGTTTAGACTAGCGCATATGACCGATAGGATCTAACATTTTGTCCTAAATCAAGCATGTTTTTCCAACACAAAGGCTACCCTCACAGGCCACTAAACAGAAGAGCAGAGCACACTCATTAGGAGCACAGTGAAGACGGAGAGCATTGCTACAACAGCAGATGAGACTGGGTGATAACTGCACAACATACAGCAAATGATGAGACTGGGTGATAACTACTCAACATACAGCACATGACGAGACTGGGTGAAAAACAAGGGAAGAGCAGAGGGTGAGTCAGGTGGATGAAGAGATACTGTCAGAACAGATGAGGGGAAACAGGAAAAAGGGGAGTAGAGAAAGAGCAAGAGGGGGGCTGAGAGATAGTGTGTGTATAAGAGAGAGAGTGTGTATGAGAGAGAGAGTGTGTATGAGAGAGAGAGAGTGTGTATGAGAGAGAGAGTGTGTATAAGAGAGAGTGTGTATGAGAGAGAGTGTGTATGAGAGAGAGTGTATGAGAGAGAGAACAATAGAACGAGAGAAAGACAAAAGCCTTGTGATATACAGTTTTTGTAAGTGGTGGCCCGCAGGATGAGAACAGATCATCTCAGATTGGTCTCTGCTCCCCGTCTCGCAGAGTGGTCTCTGCTCCCCGTCTCTCAGAGTGGTCTCTGCTCCCCGTCTCTCAGAGTGGTCTGCCAAAATACCGGATCTGATTCTGACTTTCCTGTCTTGTCTCAGTGGCTATTGGGGGAAGCATGGGAGGTCCTCTTTATTGAATTCATTGTACTGAAATCTATGTAAATATCTTAATATCGTCAAGTACATAAGATTATGATAACATGGTTATAAACATTCAAATCATATTCACGGAAACATAAAAATCTCCCCCATCAACAAAATCGACAGCAGTAAATTAAATTATCAGGATTATGACGTTTTCATTGACTTGGAAGTGGGCCAATTGATTTATCTAGGCCAGGCTTGTGTAAACAGATGTCGTCATCATTGGGGAAAAAAAAGATGCCATGAGTTCTCCTTCTGTGTTCTCTTATTCTTTCAGAGATCTTCTGCATTCTCTTATACCATCAGAGATCTTCTGCATTCTAATATACCATCAGAGATCTTCTGCATTCTCTTATACCATCAGAGATCTTCTGCATTCTAATATACCATCAGAGATCTTCTGCATTCTCTTATACCATCAGAGATCTTCTGCATTCTCTTATACCATCAGAGATCTTCTGCATTCTCTTATACCATCAGAGATCTTCTGCATTCTCTTATACCATCAGAGATCTTCTGCATTCTAATATACCATCAGAGATCTTCTGCATTCTCTTATACCATCAGAGATCTTCTGCATTCTAATATACCATCAGAGATCTTCTGCATTCTAATATACCATCAGAGATCTTCTGCATTCTCTTATACCATCAGAGATCTTCTGCATTCTCTTATACCATCAGAGATCTTCTGCATTCTCTTATACCATCAGAGATCTTCTGCATTCTCTTATACCAACAGAGATCTTCTGCATTCTCTTTTACCATCAGATATCTTCTGCATTCTCTTATACCATCAGAGATCTTCTGCATTCTCTTATACCATCAGAGATCTTCTGCATTCTCTTATACCATCAGAGATCTTCTGCATTCTCTTATACCATCAGAGATCTTCTGCATTCTAATATACCATCAGAGATCTTCTGCATTCTCTTAGCATCAGAGATCTTCTGCATTCTCTTATACCATCAGAGATCTTCTGCATTCTCTTATACCATCAGAGATCTTCTGCATTCTCTTATACCATCAGAGATCTTCTGCATTCTCTTAGCATCAGAGATCTTCTGCATTCTCTTAGCATCAGAGATCTTCTGCATTCTCTTAGCATCAGAGATCTTCTGCATTCTCTTAGCATCAGAGATCTTCTGCATTCTCTTAGCATCAGAGATCTTCTGCATTCTCTTAGCATCAGAGATCTTCTGCATTCTCTTAGCATCAGAGATCTTCTGCATTCTCTTAGCATCAAGGTCATACAAGTCAAAGGTTTCAAGCAGTGGGTTTTCTAGAAGAGGTTAGTAAATAGAGGGGGGAAGCCCTGCTGCAAAGCTAGTCATTTATTGATAACTAGGTACTTATATAGCTGGCTTTACATTCATATTTAATGTGGTGTATAAATTATGGAGCAGAGTTTGACTTGTGCCTACGAATGCAGATGATGCACCTCAAGTGTTATACGTCTCATATGTGGGTGTTTGTGTGAGAGAGAGTATGTGTGTGTGTGTGTGTGTTTGTATATGTGCTCGTGTGAACGTGTGGGAATGAGTCACAAACAAGTACATTGACCATTTCAGAGACATATTTCCTTTAAAAGGCAGAAGAGGGAAAAACACACACAAAAAAAAATGTATACATTGTCCACTCTCTAAAATAGTGGTAGGCCATTAGTGCCTTCCCATCTTTGCTCCCAGTACCTACTGGTTACCCTGCTTCCATTGTTGAGGAGACAGCAGAAACCTTTTACAGAAACACATTATGTGTCCGAAATGGCACCGTGTTCACCCATTGGGGTCTGGTCAAATCTAGTGCACTTAATAGGGAATCGGGTGCCATTTGGGACGTGGTCACCAGCATTTCCTCTCCCAATATTAAAGCTTTGGACTATGCGAGCAGAAGAAAACCTAGTGGTCTGACAGTTAGACAACCAGTCCGTCACCAACACCCTAGTGGTCTGACAGACAACCAGTCCGTCACCAACACCCTAGTGGTCTGACAGTTAGACAACCAGTCCGTCACCAACACCCTAGTGGTCTGACAGTTAGACAACCGGTCCGTCACCAACACCCTAGTGGTCTGACAGTTAGACAACCGGTCCGTCACCAACACCCTAGTGGTCTGACAGTTAGACAACCGGTCCGTCACCAACACCCTAGTGGTCTGACAGTTAGACAACCGGTCCGTCACCAACACCCTAGTGGTCTGACAGTTAGACAACCGGTCCGTCACCAACACCCTAGTGGTCTGACAGTTAGACAACCGGTCCGTCACCAACACCCTAGTGGTCTGACAGTTAGACAACCGGTCCGTCACCAACACCCTAGTGGTCTGACAGTTAGACAACCAGTCCGTCACCAACACCCTAGTGGTCTGACAGTTAGACAACCAGTCCGTCACCAACACCCTAGTGGTCTAGAGCCTTGGAGTCACAATCACACTTGTCTTTTCTTACTAGCGTTGACTTTACTGATAGCTGCTTTATTGATGAAAAATTTACTTACTATGACTGTGATATGTGGTTGTCCCACATAGCTATCTTAAGATGAATGCAATAACTAAGTAACTCTCAATAGGAGTGTCTGCTAAATGACCAAATTTTTTAAAAATGTCCTAAGTCAGTAGAACACAATAAAACAGACGTTGACAGAGAATAGATTATATCAAAGATAGACAAGAAGAGCTCCATCCCACAGACCTGTACACCGTATGCATATACTGTAACACACTGCCTCGGTCTTCTACTTCAGACAGGGCCTGTATTTCATAAGACAAGGGCTCTCCAACCCTGTTCCTGGAGAGCTACCGTCCTGTAGGTTGTCTCTCCAACCCTGTTCCTGGAGAGCTACCGTCCTGTAGGTTGTCTCTCCAACCCTGTTCCTGGAGAGCTACCGTCCTGTAGGTTGTCTCTCCAACCCTGTTCCTGGAGAGCTACCGTCCTGTAGGTTGTCTCTCCAACCCTGTTCCTGGAGAGCTACCGTCCTGTAGGTTGTCTCTCCAACCCTGTTCCTGGAGAGCTACCGTCCTGTAGGTTGTCTCTCCAACCCTGTTCCTGGAGAGCTACCGTCCTGTAGGTTGTCTCTCCAACCCTGTTCCTGGAGAGCTACCGTCCTGTAGGTTGTCTCTCCAACCCTGTTCCTGGAGAGCTACCGTCCTGTAGGTTGTCTCTCCAACCCTGTTCCTGGAGAGCTACCGTCCTGTAGGTTGTCTCTCCAACCCTGTTCCTGGTGAGCTACCGTCCTGTAGGTTGTCTCTCCAACCCTGTTCCTGGAGAGATACCGTCCTGTAGGTTCTCTCCAACCCTGTTCCTGGAGAGCTATTGTCCTGTAGGTTGTCTCTCCAACCCAGTTCCTGGAGAGCTACCGTCCTGTAGGTTGTCACTCCAACCCTGTTCCTGGAGAGCTACCGTCCTGTAGGTTGTCTCTCCAACACTGTTCCTGGAGAGCTACCGTCCTGTAGGTTGTCACTCCAACCCTGTTCCTGGAGAGCTACCGTCCTGTAGGTTGTCTCTCCAACCCTGTTCCTGGAGAGATACCGTCCTGTAGGTTGTCTCTCCAACCCTGTTCCTGGAGAGATACCGTCCTGTAGGTTGTCATTCTGGTTCATTCTTTCCCGCCCAGATGAACTATTATTTTAGAGGGAGATGGCAGTTGTTTAACCTGGCTAGGAAACCCAACCTGGAGAGCCAAACAGTGCAGCCAAACAGCAGGACACATAACATCTAGGTGTAAGGTCTCCATATAGCCTCTGTTGGCATTATGTTGAGGAGGAATTCAGCAGTTTGGGGCAGTCTAAGTGTGTCAAATGACTGCAACAGTTTGCTGAAATATGTTTAAAATGAATGCAGCGTTCATTTCAGATACACTTTCAGATATTTCACTGAGAATTTAAGGTTCCTGGGGCACATGTTCAAGCCAAGGCCTACCTCTGATTGAATAACTACATTATTCAAAAGTACATGGTCTCTTGTTGGCGATGAGGGGAAATAAGATCATTCTTGGCAAAATACTTTCCCTCAGAGTTGAAATGTAAATCTGCCTAAATCGGTTCTAAATGCATCCCAGAAAACTGTCCTGAATTTACATAGGGTGTAACAAGAGGCCCGGGCTAACTCTTTATTGACTAGCCTGAGCCCAAACTCTGATTATTCCCTTCCTTGATTCCCTTTTGAAGAGGAAACAAGATATGAAAGACTCCCTCCCCTGCCTGATGAGGCTTTACTGTACCTCTCCATTTATCCCAGAGAGAAGGATCCTTTGGTGGTGAACGAGCGGAGCAGATGATTGATGGAAACCAACCTGCCCTCCCTCTCGACCGAGATCACGCAAACACACACACACACACACACACACACACACACTAGGCCCATCGCTGAGAGTGTAAATCAATCCAGATGAGGTAAATCTACCTAGGAACCATTATCATCACACAGGGTTTTGTTGGGACCCTAATGTGAGAGGAGAGGAAAGCAATCACTGTAATTAGCAGCTCTGCGTCCTGTCATCATCATTATCTTAGAGTCATCTGACTGTTGCCTCACAATAATGGCTCGGATAAGAAACTGCCTGTTTAAACTCCTGTTGTGTTTTGGCCCCAGAAACATTCCTCTAGGAATATGGCTCGAGCTGTTATTGAGGCTCACTGCAACGGCTGACAGAATTGAACCAGGGGCCATATGTATCAAGGGTTTCAAAGTAGGAGTGCTGATGTATGATCAGGTTTGTCTTTTAGATCACAATGAGATTACATGGACAGGGGAACCTGATCCTAGATCAGCACTCTGAGACACTTGATACATTAGGCCCCAGAAGAAGAGCTAGGTCACAGTGACCAGATGTAGTGGATGTAAGTTAGCTGACTTCGCCTGGGACCAATACATGTCTTTGCTTTACATCACCACACTGGAGCATTAGCAAGACAGGAACCCAGCCTTGGTATGAGGAACCATCCTGTTCAGGAGAATAACTTCCATAAAGGATTTACTAGCCTAGATGTTCTGCATCCAAAAAAGACAAATCAGTTGGTTACTAAACCACACTGGGATCCTAAAGGGGTCTTATCCTCTGGTGATATCACCCCTTGCCTTAATGTTGTTTTCACCCATAGCTATGTCTAATGCCTTGGTAATTACAACCCTGACAGGAGGATAATCCCACATCAGGCACAGAAATTCCTTCAGTCTTCATTACCAGTAATTACAAATAATGAACAAATAATATAGAGCTGGGGAACAGTGTGTGAAAGTGGCTTAACTCGCTGTGTGACAGCTTCACAGCTTCCCACAGTGCTAACAGGGGCTAATGACCACGGCCCTCAGTCGAGGTGTTCCACCAAACGCTGCACGGCTACAGTCAAAACCTACATTCAGATAGTAGTCTAATAAAAGGGTGTGACTGCTGAATGGAAGGCAAAGTAAAGGGGAAAACACTTTTCGGTCAGAGAGAGGCACCATTGAGGTGAAATCAAATAAAAGCTCAAATGTCACATGAAAGAGTTAGTCTCGACTATCACCGGGGGTAGGCATGACAGTCAACTGATTTACGCTCGTGAGGGAGTGAGCTGTGGCAGGGCTTTCGCCTGAGTCACAATCACTCAAATTCAAACTAATAGATGGAAGATAATATGTCAGATGTGATAAAAAGTCAACATGACTACATGTTCTATCTTGAGGGCAAGAAAAATCCCTCGCCTTTTTTCCCCCAGGACTGCGGTGTTGTCAGAGACATTTGAAAATATATATATTTTTAAAACAAAGTAAATGATTGCCTCAATAAATCACTTTAAAAAGGGATTTCATGCCAAACATAAAAAAACAGAAGCTTAGGGCTAGTTGAATGATTCATTGATAAAGTTCGAGCCCATGGGGGTATATTTACATTTCACATTTCCGGCATAATAGCGAATCTGCAGGACAGAGTTGAGCTGGACTGGGCTAAGCGGGATCTGCCTTCCCATAGGATCTCTAAGAGATCAGAGGTGGCAGAACGGATTGCTCGGGCTGGGGTGTAGGGTTTGCAGTATCTCATGCAGACCGGAGAGGCCTGTGTGTATCCAGGTCTCGCACTATGTGACTCTGCCCTTTGACCTCACTGGAGACACCCCTCCTGTCACCACACACACACTTTCGGTGGAGGGTGGAATGCTGGCCCCTTGCCTGGACAAAGGAATGTGTCCTTTCACATACACACACACACCTGTTTTCACTACATGACAAACAACCATGTTCTTTAGTTTTTAAAGTACACATATTTCCTTCAAGCCACAGCATTCAGAAGTCAATCTGTAACACAAGCCTGTCACTAAATCCACTATATGTACAGAAACCAAAACCAACCACATATTAATGAAGTCGGGCTGCAGTCCCATATCCTGTGAATGTTATTCAAACCAGTCTACACTCAAAGACATTGTTCCAGTTAAGCTTCTCTAGCTACCACAGTATATCACTCACACTATGTTACATATGAAGCCATTTCAATAAGGGACGTGATCTTTCCTCTTGGAACCAGACCTTTTATAGATAGTGAGTGACCAGTGGTCACTTATTAATAGGAGACTTTCACACAGCGATGGAACTTCCTTATTGTCACTGCTGAGATTGCTGTGTTTCTTCCTTGCTCCCCCCCCAGCTATTTTGCTGTTTAAAAAAAAAGTGAGTACAAGAAGGTTGAGAATGTTATCTTGTCATACCCTCCAACCAACCTGGAAATTCTATCCATTTTGATGGAGTAGTGCCCTTAAAAACATTCTAGAGAGAGAGACTTGGATCCCATATAACGCACAGTCCATTCCCAAGGCTAATGTTTTAGCGGCTAGCCTCCATTAGCGTTAGCCTCATCTCTGCTTATCTGGCTGATGGATAGGCACTGAGGGCTAATCCATGTGGTCCAGACCAGGGACATGATTGATGGAACTAATTACCCTGAGAAGCTGCTCTTTGAACCCAACTCTGCAGGAAGGAAGCATTGACGCCAGGTTCTAGAATCTACACACTGGGACAATCAAAGGAGGATTCACATTGGTGTGCCTTCGCGTGCCTTCTCTTCTTTGGACGGCTGGCTTTAACGTGAGCTCTGTTTGCACTGGTTTTTACCTTTGGAGGTCGGTCGCTTTTTGAAAATAAATGTTTTGGTGTTATCTAAAATTAAAGTGAGAAAAGTTATTTTAAAAGCGACAGAGTGTAGCCAAAACTCAAACAAATATGCCCGACTCATCAATCTCATTACTGTCATACAACAATAATTTCCAATGAAAACTCATTAGCATTGAACGTTGATCTTTTGTTTGGCAAGGACCTTCTCATCTATCAAAATGACAAATCTGTCCCTTTCCTATTAAAATTAGGTCTGTGTAAAGTAAACCCTTTTCTGACTGGCCACATGACAACCACATTGCACAAAGGTTGACGTTTTTTGGGATAAGTCTTATCCTTGAGGCAGAACAAAGTGATTTCCTCTAGATGGGCCAGCTGCAAAGTCAATTGTCCATATTGTAAAAATGTATTTATGGTTAGGCATTAGGGTTAGCAGTGTAGTTAGGGTTAAGGTTTGGTTTAAAATTTAAAATATGATTTTATGACTGTGGCAGCTAGCTGCCTCCAGAACAAGATTCATGACGAGTGGCGCAGTGGTCTAAGGCACTGCATCTCAGTGCTAGAGGCATCACTACAGACCCTGGTTCGATTCCAAGCTGTATCACAACCGGACATGGTGATTGGTAGTCTCATAGGGGGGCGGACAATTGGCCCAGCGTCATCCGGGTTAGGGGAGAGCTTGGCCGGGGTAGCCCATCATTGTAAATAAGAATTTGTTCTTAACCGACTTGATAAAAAAAATCAATTAAACCTGCATATTACTTACACACACACACACACACACACACACACACAGAGAGAGAGAGAGAATACCCCCAGCATCTCATTGGTTCGATGTAGACTACTCAATCCCAGTGAGAGGGGTGTTGAATGTGGCCGATTGTATCCCAAATGGCACCCTATTCCCTATATAGTGTACTACTTTGGACCAGGGCCCATGTTTCTGGGGAAAGAAAAATCGTGCACCCCTATAGGGAACAAGGTGCCAATTGGGACTTCTTTACAGACTGTTCCAGGCCAGCTCTGTTCTTTAAAGTGCAGAGATGGGTGGGTATTATCACATCTCAGTTTATACCTTTGACTCAGAGAGTATAAGTAGGAGCTGGGTCATTGTGGAGACGACAGGTTGGTTTTACCTCAGTTACCTGTAGCCTGGGGGCTTTCAATAGCCTGTATAATTCATGAACCTGTGAGTCTGGGACACTGGGTTCTCAGGAGAGAGAGAGCAAGTGAGAGAGAACTAAAACACCCTAACAAAGAGTTCTGACGTCACACGGGTATCAAGTGACACTCACCAGCACCCTGCAAATCACAGGAACAGCTGCCAACTCCACCGGCCTGGATGGAGACGGTCTCTTGACCCATCCATACCTATGGTGCCATTCAGCCTGACAAGCAACCTCCGCAGCAGGTCCCACACCTGGTTCAGCCAGGGGTGATTTCCTACCTTGGGTGGGGTGGCAGAGGACTGTGAACACCTGCCAGAGGAAATCAGATCTCGAAAACTCAGTCAACACAGTAAACCTTGAATGTACCTGTAACACACATGGGGGCATAAAACTTAGGAGGCAACAACTTTTTTTGCACTTTTGTGGTGCATTTCCAGTGTTTCCACCATGGCTCCGGTGTTTCCACCATGGCTCCGGTGTTTCCACCATGGCTCCGGTGTTTCCACCATGGCTCCGGTGTTTCCACCATGGCTCCGGTGTTTCCACCATGGCTCCGGTGTTTCCACCATGGCTCCGGTGTTTCCACCATGGCTCCAGTGTTTCCACCATGGCTCCAGTGTTTCCACCATGGCTCCAGTGTTTCCACCATGGCTCCGGTGTTTCCACCATGGCTCCGGTGTTTCCACCATGGCTCCGGTGTTTCCACCATGGCTCCGGTGTTTCCACCATGGCTCCAGTGTTTCCACCATGGCTCCAGTGTTTCCACCATGGCTCCAGTGTTTCCACCATGGCTCCAGTGTTTCCACCATGGCTCCAGTGTTTCCACCATGGCTCCAGTGTTTCCACCATGGCTCCAGTGTGGACCATGGCTCCAGTGTTTCCACCATGGCTCCAGTGTTTCCACCTATGAGGCCTGGCACCCCAAAAAAAACAAATGTTCCTGTCCTGGCTGTCCTGCTTCTTAAAGGTCATGACTATCCTGCTTCTTAAAAAGGTCCTGGCTCTGTTCTGTTATAACAACTTTCAGGTCTTTAAAGAACTCATTATCGAGGGGGGGCTTCAAAGCTGCTCACATGGAGGCAATTAACACATAGAATTAATAGTCTGATGTGATTGACTCTGTGGCCCAGTCAGCTAAGACAGAGATGAATGGGCCCATTATAGAAGAGTAATATGACACTGATACACGCCGTCCATCGCTGGCTGTTTGTTTGCTGTTGTCCAGGCAGCAGAACTGATAGTTTATCCCTCTCTACACTTCACAGGCTGGCAGAGTGTGTGTGTTTGTGTAATTACTGTAAGCGATGGGTATTTGTCACAAGCCCTTTACATTCCATTCTGGGAGCAACTGCTGCATAGCACTGACTATCTGCATGTCTGACTCCAACACAACAACGGTGTGGTAGGCCAACACAAATGAATAATCAGCTTGCATGGAGTGAACCGTCTTTTCACGAGAGACCGAGACCGAGACAGAGAGACCGAGACCGAGAGAGAGACCGAGACAGAGAGAGAGACCGAGACAGAGAAAGAGAGACCGAGACAGAGAAAGAGAGACCGAGACAGAGAAAGAGAGACCGAGACAGAGAAAGAGAGACCGAGACAGAGAAAGAGACCGAGACAGAGAAAGAGAGACCGAGACAGAGAAAGAGAGACCGAGACAGAGAGAGAGACCGAGACAGAGAGAGAGACCGAGACAGAGAGAGAGACCGAGACAGAGAGAGAGACCGAGACAGAGACCGAGACCGAGACAGAGACCGAGACAGAGAGAGACCGAGACAGAGAGAGAGACCGAGACAGAGAGAGAGACCGAGACAGAGAGAGAGACCGAGACAGAGAGAGAGACCGAGACAGAGAGAGAGACCGAGACAGAGAGAGAGACCGAGACAGAGAGAGAGACCGAGACAGAGAGAGAGACCGAGACAGAGAGAGAGACCGAGACAGAGAGAGAGACCGAGACAGACAGAGAGACCGAGACAGAGAGAGAGACAGAGACCGAGAGAGAGAACTGCAACACGCTGCTATTCAATACTGTAGTTAACCAAAGCCCAGAGAGCAGAAGCAACATCAGTGACAGACAGTGGATGTTTTGTATTCTCTTTCCAAATAAAAGGGCTCCTCTTTCTTCCCTATGCTGGGTCTAAAGCTGGGGGTGGTCAGTTACAGTGAGACAGGGGGATCAACCCAAAACAACACCACCACCAGTGATAGAGATCACTTCCTGCCCCCAGCACGCTGACAGATATCATGTCATGGCATAAACACGGCCTGCTGGAAGCGGGCCAAGACCTGATCCTGGTGAAGGAAGCCAGAGCAGAGCAGCCCTGGTCAGACCTGGGAGGGACAGGGGACCTCCCCTCAAGTCAGACCCCCGAAAAGCATCTTCAAGAGACTCAAGAGTAGGAGTGCTGATCAGGTTCTCCCTGTCCATATGATTGTATTAATGATGATTTAAAAAGGGAAAACTGATCCTAGGTCAGCACTCCCTACCCAGGCCCCCAGGCTGGGGTCTCCTCTCCCAGGTTGGTCTGAGGCAGCAGGCAGGCAGTTAGCTCCACTACAGATAATGAGTCTGGCTATCAGCCACCAGTCACTGGCCGACAGATGAGAGAAACTGCACTTACCTCCCCATTATCTCAGGTGAGAGATCCCTTCTGGCTAATGACTAAACTAAAACCAATGAGCAGGAGGAGGGTAAAATGGCACCCCACACACAGCAAGGATGTGCTGCCCTCCATAACACCATTCCTGGAGAGGCACTGGACTCTCATCATGCAGTATATTATTACATCTTAATATTATTTTACCTTTAATTAACTAGGCAAGTCAGTTAAGAACAAATTCTTATTTACAATGATGGCCTACCCCGGCCAAACCCGGACGACGCTGGACCAATTGTGCGCCGCCCTACGGGACTCCCAATCACGGCCAGATGTGATACAGCCTGAAATCGAACCAGTGACACATCTTGCACACAGATGCAGTGCCCAAGAAGTCAACTGATGAACATCTGGGAGTGGTAATGACTCCCTTAATAGCCGGAGTGGGAAGAGTGATCGAGGGAGGAGAGAAGGGACTGTGGTTATAGCAACTGGGTGGGAGGGGAGGAAATTGCAGAGAAAAAAGCTCTCTGGCTTCAGCCTCACACAGAAGCCTATTATGAGAGAACCAACCAACAGACGAAGGCCTGAACTCACATAGCCAGCCTGAAGTCAACTGTGAAATAATTGATCAGATATTGTATTAACCACATTTGTTTCACTAAAGCTAAACAAACGTCATGATGAGGGAACCGATTACCATACACAAGCGCACACGACCACACACACACACCTTTGTCTCTGAGGAGGTGTATCGTATGGTAATTGTTTGTGGTTTGCCTTAAGGCCATGGAGTCATTCATCTTTATTACAGTCATAGCTAGAAGAAGCAAATCTGTTAAGTTCTCTATAGGTTGATGCCTCTGCTGTCTGTCTACTGCATCACCTGTGTGTCAGTCCACTGCTGGGATGGGGACATTACTAGCATAACTGATATGCTGGTTAAACAGAGCATATTCATCTGGATTCTAGGTTAGTACATTACTGCACAGGGTGGTTAATGCCACCATAAAACTCACAATTTTCATTTTCACGTGAAACATTACAGGATAGATGGTCTGGACTGGAGCACGCGGGTACCAGAGATGAATTAGATGAAAAGATGGAGAATTTTTCAGAACAGGTTTTTCGTGACAATGCAGCTCTGTAGCATTTTACCTCTTTATTCTGAGATGTTAGAAGAGTTATTTGACAAAGTAGATTTTAAAAAGTGGTAAAAGCGTTGGGCTAGTTACCGAAAGGTCGCTGGTTCAAATACCCAATACTGCAAAGTGAAAAATCTGTCGATGAGCACACATTTCACTGCACCTATATGTGATAATAAAACATTTAAAATGTATACAAAAATAAATACTGAAATCACTGAAGGCTGCCACTGAGGTTTTGTTTAGGTAATACATCTTAAATGTTATTCCAGATGATAAATAAACAAAAGAAAAGCTCAATTTCTTCTCAAACCTTTTGACCCTATTTTGTATTTATTATGGATCTCCATTCGTTCCTGCCAAGGCAGCAGCTACTCTTCCTGGGGTTTATTATGGATCTCCATTCGTTCCTGCCAAGGCAGCAGCTACTCTTCCTGGGGTTTATTATGGATCTCCATTCGTTCCTGCCAAGGCAGCAGCTACTCTTCCTGGGGTTTATTATGGATCTCCATTCGTTCCTGCCAAGGCAGCAGCTACTCTTCCTGGGGTTTATTATGGATCTCCATTCGTTCCTGCCAAGGCAGCAGCTACTCTTCCTGGGGTTTATTATGGATCTCCATTCGTTCCTGCCAAGGCAGCAGCTACCCTTCCTGGGGTTTATTATGGATCTCCATTCGTTCCTGCCAAGGCAGCAGCTACTCTTCCTGGGGTTTATTATGGATCTCCATTCGTTCCTGCCAAGGCAGCAGCTACTCTTCCTGGGGTTTATTATGGATCTCCATTCGTTCCTGCCAAGGCAGCAGCTACTCTTCCTGGGGTTTATTATGGATCTCCATTCGTTCCTGCCAAGGCAGCAGCTACTCTTCCTGGGGTTTATTATGGATCTCCATTCGTTCCTGCCAAGGCAGCAGCTACTCTTCCTGGGGTTTATTATGGATCTCCATTCGTTCCTGCCAAGGCAGCAGCTACTCTTCCTGGGGTTTATTATGGATCTCCATTCGTTCCTGCCAAGGCAGCAGCTACTCTTCCTGGGGTTTATTATGGATCTCCATTCGTTCCTGCCAAGGCAGCAGCTACTCTTCCTGGGGTTTATTATGGATCTCCATTCGTTCCTGCCAAGGCAGCAGCTACTCTTCCTGGGGTTTATTATGGATGTCCATTCGTTCCTGCCAAGGCAGAAGCTACTCTTCCTGGGGTTTATTAGTTCCTACCAAGGCAGAAGCTACTCTTCCTGGGGTTTATTATGGATCTCCATTTGTTCCTGACAAGGCAGCAGCTAGTCTTCCTGGGGTTTATTAGTTCCTGACAAGGCAGCAGCTAGTCTTCCTGGGGTTTATTAGTTCCTGACAAGGCAGCAGCTAGTCTTCCTGGGGTTTATTAGTTCCTGACAAGGCAGCAGCTAGTCTTCCTGGGGTTTATTAGTTCCTGACAAGGCAGCAGCTACTCTTCCTGGGGTCCAGCAATATTAAGGCAGTTATATACAATAGAAACATATTACATGACATTTCATTGTAAATAAATATTTGTTATTAACTGACTTGCCTAGTTAAATGTTAAATAAAATATATTTTTTAAAAGAACACATTAAGGGTGTCCAATCAGGCCACTAATATACTATCACATATCTACAGTACAAAATCCATATGTACGTGTGTGTAAAGTGCTTGTGTTAGTGATGCGCGGGTTGACGCAAGGCGGACAGGGTCATTAAATATTGTGTGGCTGAAGGGCGTGTGGAATAAAGAGAAACAACACCTCAACAAAATGTAGAATTATTGTGCAATTTATATCGGCTACAATGAGGTTTTTCTTCTGCTATTACTGCATAAACCTGCACGTTAGGAATTAACTGCATGCACCAAATAGCCTACATAGTCTTCATCAGGGAGAGTAATTAGAAAACATGTGGGTTTTTGCTAACCGAATTACAAAGCACAAAGCAATATTTCTTGAACTTATAGAACTTACTGAACTCCAAAATTAAATATAAGTATTGATATTAGTTGGCAGGGGTCATTACATCAACATTAGTGTTTGATGTATTTTCTGATACCTTTTAAGACTTTTTCTGGGTAGATGTTTTCTAAAAGACCCCTTTTCCATCTGTTTATCCAGAAATCACAAAGCCTTTCCTTATGCCTCATTTTTAAGATGGAACATGGTTGGAAAATGTATCTATGCCTTAATTTCCCACAAATACAGACTATTAGCTTTCATCTGACACCCAATTTCATATGTTCCTATGAACTTCAACTGTCAGTGCTAATGGGTCCTTTTCCATGGAAATGCCCGAGGCGTTTAAAATGTTCCCAGATGAGATCAAAGACTCAGGCGTAATTTGTAATTTTGTGTAATTTTTTCCCTTTCTTCCCACAAGACTCATACCACCACCACCACACATCCAGTTAACACAAAGACCACCATGTTATGTCTATACTGTATCACAGGAACTTTTGTTAAACCAAACACACACCTCAAATATATAGCCAAAGACCAGAACTATTATTTGACTAATCATGGCTTCAAAACAGTAATCGGATGTGAAAAGGAAGCAGAAAAACTAGATTTAAAAAATCCCTAATTACCCACCAGCCTACTGTGTGGACCACATCACAGGTAAGGCTTTACAAAGAGCTGGTTGAGACTCATTCACTTTGCATTCCCTGTGCCGTGTGTATGATGACGGGTGAATTCTGCCCCACGATCAGAGGTAGGCTCTTCATCACCGTGCATTCAATATGCCATTGGAATTTTAACAAAGGGTCGACTTCAAAACAAAGACAAAATGCACCATTGCATAGATATGAGAGAGACCTGTTGAAAGACAAACAAAAGGGTTTCTTAGTTTTGACCTGGTCCTGAGAGGTGCCACAGTGACGGAGGATGCAGACAGACAGGCAGGTTGTCGTAGCCCTGTGTGTGTGTGCATGCATGATGCAGGACCATAGAGATACAACATTGTAGCCATAGAGATACAATACAGCAGTGTTCTATATTATTTCGTTCTGAGAATGTATAAAAGTGTTCTATTTTATTCTGTGGTTATAGTCGTGTGCGGTCGTGAGTAGGCCCATGAGTACGTCTCCCTCCCAGCTACTAACAAGCCCTCTGATCACATGCTGGTGGGAGTGGAGCTGATAACAGAACAGAGGCTGTGAGAAGTTCAACGTCACAACCTACAGACAGGGTGGAACGAGCCTCATAATAACCTTCCCAGGACATTTCTCAGTGATACTGGCCTTTCATTTCCTCACAGATAATCATCCCCCCTCCTCACAACCCCACTCCCAAAGGAGAGACAATGCAACGCAGCTGGACCTCCCCTTCTACTTCTGTCCTCCACACAACAGAAACCTCTCACTGCAGGGAAACAAGTGTATCAACTACACTCTCTGGCAGCCTAGCGGCATGATTATCCCCGATGGCATCATCATCATCATCAACAACAACCGCAACAAGCAAACATTGATCAATATGGAAAAAACATTTAACCGAGAATTTCTGTGTTGCAAATGGTTGCTATGGGGATTGTTCCACAGGAAACTTTTTTTTAAAGAGACTGTTGTACAAACATTGTCCTTGACGCTTTGTTACATCTAAAAACAGATTGTGAATGTCATTATAGTGCGCTCACACATGATCATCCATCCTCACAACCGGAGAGAACTTGAAACAAACATGATTACGTTCAGTGGCTGTGCAATGTGCATTAACAACAATAACTCTGCTAGCTTTTGAAATGAGTTGGTATGAAAAAGTTAAGCTAGAGAAGTCCTTGAATCTTATAGCATTCCTTGAGGAAGGCAGAACCATTGACTGGTCATTTTATCAATATTGTCACACCCAAATCAATTAGCGCATGACAAGTTAAGCAGTCCTCCAGGACTGTTTCCAGGTATGGGCGTTTCAAATCGTGTTTAGTGGACAAATCGTGTTTAGTGGCTTGGTCGTTCGCAACGACGTGATGTGTCAATTCTGTTCAAGGTGGAAGCAGATCGACTTTTCAGATTTTGAGTGGGCTTGGCTTTAACTAAGTGTTTGACCTTCTTCTTCGCAACCTTTGTATCCGAGTCTATAGACAAAGCCCGTGGGCTTGTTTCTTGATCAAGTGGGCCCTGGATAGGGTGTCGAGTGAGAGCGGGAGAGATTTGAACTTTAACTTCCTTGCTATGGGTGTTAATTCCTGCGGCCCTGGTGTCTGGTAATTCCCCGTCTAGTCCTTGTGACTTATCTTTTACGCTTTTCTCAAATGTTTCTCTCTTTAGTTCTTCACGCAGTGGAACTTCTGGAGAACATTGGTCTACGTTTTGATCGTCCTTCAACCCTTTGTCACCCTTGTGCTCTGACACTTTGTGTGGGTTGGGTGAAGGAACGTAATGAACAGATCGATTGTAGCGGTTGTCGTTTTGATGGCGACGTACTTTAGTTATTTCGACCGTGGAGGTTATTGGAATCATGGTTTCGTGGTAGAAACTGTTGTTGTGCGTCATCTCTTAACGCTCCAATACCTGTTAACGCACCCTCTAACTGGAGTGAGTGCTCCTGGTCAAACTTCAAAACCGAGTGGTCAGGGCTCTTAGCGTTGCAAACTTTTGATGCCTCAAAAGCTGTGCTTGCAAGCTCTCTGAGTTGTAAGATAGGCAAGCCAATGTGGGCTGCAGGGCCCAAGTAGGTAATGAAGGTGGGATACAGGTTCGACAGGAACATTTGTTTAAACGGTAACAGGTCTTCCATACCTGTTTCAGTGAGTAGGCCAAAGTAAGCTGAACGAAGCCTATGATAGTAAGCTTGTGGGTGTTCATTCTGAGCTTGTTTGACCGTGTTAGCCAGTGAGCTATTGTGTTTGCGAGTCGCAGAACCACTGAATTCTAATTTCAAAGCTGTGGCAAGTTTAGCGTAGTCATTTAGCACGTGTTGCTGTTGTAGACGAATGAACCTCGTCACGTGTTTATTCAACGTTCGCTTCAACAGGTACACCCTGTCAGAACCCGTAGCGTTCGGGTAGCCATCAAACACGTCCTCTATGTCAGCTAGGAACGTCTCAGTATCGTTTGGCTGACCTGGAACGGGGTCAAAGGTGGGAAAATTCTTGAAGAGTTTGTCAAGGTATTCCGCGTCAAGCTGGCCAAGAGGAGAAACCAAGCTTTGGCTTTGTTGGCCAAGAAGCGCCATATTACTCAGTGCCGAATGGCCGAGAGGAGAAGACTGAGGGACACATGATGGAGGCAATGTCTGAAACAAATCATCTTCACTCCTTTGAGTACAGGGCTCCGGTTGCTTGGCTGGACAGTCACGCTGTAGAGCGTGACCATTCTGGACTTCCTCCAGATGGTACCTACGGGTGGTATTCTGCTGCTTTGCAGAGTCCACTTGAGCGCTTAGAGTACTGATTTTGGACACGTGAGTGTTGCACTTGCTCCTTTCGGTCTCAAACTTATCTGTCATGGTTTGCAGATAGAGGTCTTGAGTACGAAGCGAGAGATTCAGTGATGAGATTTCTTCCGCTTGCTTAGAAATCAGGATTTCCATCTTCATCACCTGAGTTCTCTCAACATTCATTTGGTCAGCAACTTCAATGAGTTCTGCTGATTTGTCATCTAACTTAGTCATTGTGTTCATCAATTGATTTTCTTTGGTCTGCAGAATTTTGAGTAGAACCGTGTTACTCTGAGTAACGTTCAACTAAACTGCCTGCATGTTATCAAATTGCGCGCTCCTGTTTGTAGATAAATCTGTTGAGTTATCTAGTTTGGAGTGGACAACATCGTATTTAGTTTTGGCTAAATCGAGTTGTTCCTGAGACAACGATTTTGTTGAAGAGTTTCTGCTCGTTCATCGTCATAAATATTTGCAATTACTTTTAATTGTTCAGATTTCAAACGCAGTTCCTCGACTAGCAGAATGTTTTCATTTCCTGCTTTTGTCAATAGTTGCTCAGTTCTCTCCACCTGTCCCCTCATGTTAGCCATGTCTGGCACGTGCTTCATCTGTGCACTGTGGTATTGGACCGATGCCACATTTTTATGGCGATACATCAGTGGGGAGAACCATCACAAATCTTGTGTTTGATGGTTGATTTTGGAGAGCGTTCGCAATTTCAGCTGTTTTTTCTCTAATGGCATAATTAGGGTTGGTATCGCTGCTGAGGTCAGAGATCAATCCTTTTATGGGTGGAGGTTCACTAATTAGCGGAGGAGTGGTGACCACCTCCTTTGATAGCTTGTACATTATTAGAAAAATTTAGAGGAAAAATGTTCCTATTTTTTGTTTTCAAAGTATGGGTTTGGAATTCATTGGAAGCTGCAAAGACAAGTTTAATCTATTTATAGATGTTGACGAACTATCAGTACTGTACCAGTAATGTGGAAGTTGGACGTGAATGAATTTGCAGAAGCAAATTGAATGAATTAATCAATGCCAATGATTAATCCTACCTGGGTAGGCTATCTGGGTATTCAACTTTAATTAACCTGAGAAGTTGCTTCATCTAGGTTAATATGAGAAGTTTAAAAGTGTCTCATTTGATTGGAAGAACATTAAGTGATGTTCAACAATTTAACTTATGAAATTGAATTAGAAGATAATCAGTACAATCTCCATTGATTGGATATCATAAGTGTAAACAGTAGATCAAATGTTGGGAACATTCAACACTGTGGCACTTCTCCCTAAGGCCGAAACCACATGGGATTCACACTGGGGCGGGGCTTTTGTCAGTACTGGATTACTGAATGGTTTTGCAAAAAACACATTTTAGTGATTGATCAATTTAATGATAAATCAGACCTGTATAGGCTATTTGGGAATTAAACTTTAATTAACCTGAGAAGTTGCTTCATCTAGGTTAGTTGGGAAAAAGTTTACAATGTCTTATTCAAACATTTAAATTGAACAACAATTTCATGTGAATCAGATAACTCTGATGTGTAGACTTTCCACTGTAGAGTTTATGTCATCTTATCATTGATGAGAATGTCTCAGATGACAACCGAACTGACATCATATTCATTAAGTACCACCGCATATAGTAACCCCCCCCCCCCCGGGGTCTTGGCTGATTTCTTTTGATTTTCCCATGATGTCAAGTAAAGAGGCACTACGTTTGAAGGTAGGCCTCGAAATACATCCACAGGTACACCTCAAATTGACTCAAATGATGTCAATTAGCCTATCAGAAGCTTCTAAAGCCATGACATTTAGTGCATGTAAACTTCTGACCCACTATAATTTTTATACAGTGAATTATAAGTGAAATAATCTGTCTGTAAACAATTGTTGTAAAAATGACTTGTGTCATGCACAAAGTAGATGTCCTAACGGACTTGCCAAAACTATAGTTTGTTATCAAGAAATTTGTGGAGTGGTTGAAAAACTAGTTTTAAATTACTCCAACCTAAGTGTATGTAAACTTCCGACTTGGGTGTGGAGTGCAATTGAGATTTTGTCATCTATGGATCTGTTGAGGTGGTATCTATTATCTCTCTCCCTCTCTCATTCCCCCCATTGCAAGCTGACCATGTGACTAGCTAGAATTGGAAATCAGCCTGGAGGTCACATCAGGGAATAACAGGCTAGTTTTTACATTGAAACAAGCTATTTCAGAGAATCTGATTATGTTATTGATCTGATCTGGACAAATCCTATTCTTCAAATGGGGATATTACTCTTTGTGTAATCTGAGAAATGTAGACATAATTTGCTTATAGCTTTCTCTAGAGAACTACAATAGCCTAAGAACCGGCTGAGCAGTCCTAGACCATATGCTTTTAACCTGCAGAAGAGCAGGTGCTTTATGTTTACCTGATGAACACTGAATTATCTGAGACTTCAGAGAATGGTAGGTATGGCAAAAATGAGACGTTGATTGAAAACCAAAACATGTGTCAAATTAGCCTACTAATTAGTGGGTGGGGTCAACACTGTTCTGGAAGTCAGCTCAATGGGAAAAAACTATTTCCATGATATTCAGAGTAACTTTCTGTACAATCCTACATGTGCATCGGCTCTTAGCATTGTTCCAATAGGTGGAGAAAAGTAACATTTTCAGTTCAGAGAATAATTGTAACTTTTTAGATGTTTGGGTCAGTCCTCCTGTGCACTAATTAGAAAAGTTAGGATATGCAGGGAGAAATGTTCACAGACCATTTGATAAACTACAACTAACTGCAACGAAGGCTAACTACACTGTAATCAAATGTAGGCCCAACTTAAGTGAAACCGTTTCAAAAACACCATTCAGGGCAAGTGATACATTGTTTCCTCTTTTTGGAAGGCTACCTTTTGAAACGTCCTTGTGTCCACACATTCTTTCCGTAGTTGGTCCCCATGCAACGAAATCAGTTTTGAAACTTTTGACAGCTAAGGACTGAAATTAGACACATTTTAACTGTTTAACTGCAACACTTTACGGCTTGAGTTTAATATTTTGCTATCAGATTTCAAACCATTTCAACAACATAAACGCAGTTGTATCAATATAGGCTAATTCAACCGGCTATAGCAAACTTCCATGTCTGAATAGGCTGGTTTTAAAACCGACAACTGGAGAGCAATGCAATCTCTCCTTCAATCGACAATAGCGTAGCCTGGTAAATTAAACATAACAATTCGTCCTTTTATAGTATTAACAACAAAGTTTGAAGTAGCTCGTTCTCGCGCAAAAACTCACCTGCGAGACCAATGGGACAAGTGTTTGTTCCACAGAACGAGTTTTGATTTCCAGTCCGGAATCAAAGTTCCCACTGCCGCAAGGAGATGAAGCCATTCCCGCCGACCTCTTTATTGCACGATTCACTATTGAGTTACCGCTACCTGGCGTAACGTTTCAATAAATTTGGGCAATGTCTAAATCTTTGGGATTTCTTCCTCTAGTTACACGATCGACTGACTGCCCCTCTAAAAAAACCATGCCGTTGTAATCCACTCGTGTTGTGCTGTGTTCCGTGCGTCCGCTAATGTCCTTGTAGTTAGGCTACTCAACTACGGCAGACCGAAAGGGGACTGCAGCAACTAGAGAGTGGGTTTGCTATCCAGGACTATAGCCGTATGGACAGGAACTGACTGACACATGAGAGAGCACACTGAGGACGTGGGGCAGTTTTACCCTCTAATTTACATAAATAATTTCAGTTTGTTTTAAACTCGTACAAAAGTGGTATATTTTCCTCATAGCCTATAGCCTACCCTAACAGTGTTTCGTTATGGCATAGTTATCCATTGACAGGGATAACAAAAACCACTATGTGATTATATATTCCATGACTCTTGGACAGCATGGAAAGTATTTCTACACTGAACAAAAATATAAACACAACATGCAAACATTTCTCTGATTTTACTGAGTTACAGATTATATAGGAAATCAGTCAATATAAATAAATTAGGCCCTAATCTATGGATTTCACATGACTGGGAATACAGATATGCATCTGTTGGTCACAGGTACCTAAAACAAAAGGTAGAGGCATGGATCAGAAAACCAGTCAGTATCTAGTGTGACCACCATTTGCCTCAATGCAGTGCAACACATCTCCTTCTTTGCATAGAGTTGATCAGGCTGTTGATTGTGGCCAGTGGAATGTTCTCCCACTCCTCTTCAATGGCTGTGCGATGTTGCTGTATATTGGCGGGAACTGGAACATGTGGTTGTGCACATTGATCCAGAGCATCCCAAACATACCGAATGGGTTTACATTTCAGGTGAGTATGCAGACCATGGGAAAAACTGGGACATTTTCAACTTCCAGGAATTGTGTACAGTTCCTTGCGACACATGGGGCAGTGCATTGTCAGGCTGAAACATCAGGTGATGGCAGCAGATGAATGGCACAACCATGGGCCTCATGGTATCTCTGTGCATTCAAATGCAATTGTGCTTGTTGTCCGAAACGTATGCTTGCCCATACCATAACCCCACCTCCACCAAGGGGCACTCTGTTCACAACATTGACATCAGTGAACCACTCCCCCGCACGATGCCATACACACTGCACTCTTTGGTTCTACCCACCAGTGTCGTCAGTAGACCTGAGCTCCCAGGGCTTCAGCCCCGGATGTTTTTTTTTGTTTGTTTTTTACAACTCACTTTAATATGAGTTTCCGTAACCACACATCACTTGCGCTATGCAGTATTACATTTATATAATAGTATTACATTACATTTTTTTGTTTATTTTATGGCTTGCCTCAATACATTTATTTTGTGTGCACGAACAGCCTCAAAAAACTTTGCAGAAGACCAAAACAAACAATGAAGTCACAAAATGTCGTCATAATATATGCGCAAACTGTTCCAAACCTTTTTCCGTCCCTCTCCTCACCCCTACCTGGGCTCGAACCAGGGACCCTCTGCACACATCAACAACAGTCACACACGAAGCATCATTACCCATCGCTCCACAAAAGCCGCGGCCCTTGCAGAGCAAGGGGAACAACTACTTCAAGGCCTCAGAGCGAGTGACGTCACCGATTGAAACGCTATTAGTGCGCACCACCGCAAACTAGCTAGCCATTTCACATCAGTAACACGGACGCCTTAAGCCAGAGGTTTGTGCAGGATTGGTGGTAGCTAACTAGCTAGTCTCCCTCAGCATAAGGGTTGGTGGTAGATAACTAGCTACTCTCCCTCAGCATAAGGGTTAGTGGTAGCTAACTAGCTAGTCTCCCTCAGCATAAGGGTTGGTGGTAGCTAACTAGCTAGTCTCCCTCAGCATAAGGGTTGGTGGTAGCTAACTAGCTAGCCTCCCTCAGCATAAGGGTTGGTGGTAGCTAACTAGCTAGTCTCCCTCAGCATAAGGGTTGGTGGTAGCTAACTAGCTAGCCTCCCTCAGCATAAGGGTTGATGGTAGACTAGCTAGACTCACTCAGTTTAAGGGTTGGTGGCAGCTAACTAGCTAGTCTCCCTCGGCATAAGGGTTGGCTAATGCTAATAAGCTAGAGTTAGCGCTCAGCACCCTAAAGCTATTGGGGTGTCAATTATTTAATTAACAGTATATTTAGTGAATAGGAAAGCTAAGGATGCTGATATACAGTAAGTCATGATATTAAGAAAAATGTTTATTTCAAGCGAGTGTATTTTTGGGGTTTTATTTCTATAGTTTCGGTGGCAAGTAGCCTAGTGGATTGGGCCAGTAAATGAAAGGCTGCTGGATCGAATCCCCGAGCTGACAAGGTAAAAATCTGTCGTTCTGCCAACTGAACAAGGCAGTTAACCCACTGTTCCCCAGTAGGCTGTCATTGTAAATAAGAATTTGTTCTTAACTTTCTTGCCTAGTTAAATAAAGGTTAAATTTAGCTTGGCTGGCTAGCCACTTTGGTAGCTACTGGCTGGCTAACGTTTTTCTGACTGAAGCACATACTGTATTTTCTGACAGGGTCACAGTGCCCACCTGTGGAATGAAGCTGAACCCTGTTTACAATTAGCATTGTTGTGGTAGAACTGACTAAATTAAAGGAGTCATAGAAGTCTTATAACCTATTCCATTCCACAAGTTGGTGGTAGCTAACTAGGCTCATGTCTGTTATTTCCATATAGGCAATTTAAAACAAAAATACGTATTATTAAATTGTTGAAATTATTAAATTGATATTTTATTTGTATTACTCTTTTTATTCACTTAGCTACTTCCTTTTTCCATTGTTGTTGCAGGTACAACCCTAACTCTGTAAACAAGGGCACCCTCATTGACGTCATCCTGACCAACTGGCCCTCCAAATACACCTCCGCTGTCTTCAACCAGGATCTCAGCGATCACTGCCTCATTGCCTGTATCCGCTACGGAGCCGCAGTCAAACGACCACCCCTCATCACTGTCAAACGCTCCCTAAAACACTTCTGTGAGCAGGCCTTTCTAATCGACCTGGCCCGGGTATCCTGGAAGGACATTGACCTCATCCCGTCAGTTGAGGATGCCTGGTCTTTCTTTAAAAGTAACTTCCTCACCATTTTAGATAAGCATGCTCCGTTCAAAAAATGCAGAACTAAGAACAGATATAGCCCCTGGTTCACTCCAGACCTGACTGCCCTCGACCAGCACAAAAACATCCTGTGGCGGACTGCACTAACATCGAACAGTCCCCGCGATATGCAACTGTTCAGGGAAGTCAGGAACCAATACACACAGTCAGTCAGGAAAGCTAAAGCCAACTTCTTCAGGCAGAAGTTTGCATCCTGTAGCTCCAACTCCAAAAAGTTCTGGGATACTGTGAAGTCCATGGAGAACAAGAGCACCTCCTCCCAGCTGCCCACTGCACTGAGGCTAGGTAACACGGTCACCACCGATAAATCCATGATTATCGAAAACTTCAACAAGCATTTCTCAACGGCTGGCCATGCCTTCCGCCTGGCTACTCCAACCTCGTCCAACAGCTCCCCCCCCCCCCCCGCAGCTACTCGCCCAAGCCTCTCCCGGTTCTCCTTTACCCAAATCCAGATAGCAGATGTTCTGAAAGAGCTGCAAAACCTGGACCCGTACAAATCAGCTGGGCTTGACAATCTGGACCCTCTATTCCTGAAACTATCCGCCGCCATTGTCGCAACCCCTATTACCAGCCTGTTCAACCTCTCTTTCATATCGTCTGAGATCCCCAAGGATTGGAAAGCTGCCGCAGTCATCCCCCTCTTCAAAGGGGGCGACACCCTGGACCCAAACTGTTACAGACCAATATCCATCCTGCCCTGCCTATCTAAAGTCTTCGAAAGCCAAGTCAACAAACAGATCACTGACCATCTTGAATCCCACCGTACCTTCTCCGCTGTGCAATCTGGTTTCCGAGCCGGTCACGGGTGTACCTCAGCCACGCTCAAGGTACTAAACGATATCATAACCGCCATCGATAAAAGACAGTACTGTGCAGCCGTCTTCATAGAAGACTCGCTTTCGACTCTGTCAATCACCGTATTCTTATTGGCAGACTCAGTAGCCTCGGTTTTTCGGATGACTGCCTTGCCTGGTTCACCAATTACTTTGCAGACAGAGTTCAGTGTGTCAAATCGGAGGGCATGCTGTCCGGTCCTCTGGCAGTCTCTATGGGGGTGCCACAGGGTTCAATTCTCGGGCCGACTCTTTTCTCTGTATATATCAATGATGTTTCTCATGCTGCGGGCGATTCCCTGATCCACCTCTACGCAGACGACACCATTCTATATACTTCCGGCCCGTCCTTGGACACTGTGCTATCTAACCTCCAAACAAGCTTCAATGCCATACAGCACTCCTTCCAAGGCCTCCAACTGCTCTTAAACGCTAGTAAAACCAAATGCATGCTTTTCAACCGTTCGCTGCCTGCACCCGCACGCCTGACCAGCATCACCACCCTGGATGGTTCCGACCTTGAATATGTGGACATCTATAAGTACCTAGGTGTCTGGCTAGACTCTAAACTCTCCTTCCAGACCCATATCAAACATCTCCAATCGAAAATCAAATCAAGAGTCGGCTTTCTATTCCGCAACAAAGCCTCCTTCACTCACGCCGCCAAACTTACCCTAGTAAAACTGACTATCCTACCGATCCTCGACTTCGGCGATGTCATCTACAAAATTGCTTCCAACACTCTACTCAGCAAACTGGATGCAGTTTATCACAGTGCCATCCGTTTTGTCACTAAAGCACCTTATACCACCCACCACTGCGACTTGTATGCTCTAGTCGGCTGGCCCTCGCTACATATTCGTCGCCAGACCCACTGGCTCCAGGTCATCTACAAGTCCATGCTAGGTAAAGCTCCGCCTTATCTCAGTTCACTGGTTACGATGGCAACACCCATCCGTAGCATGCGCTCCAGCAGGTGTATCTCACTGATCATCCCTAAAGCCAACACCTCATTTGGCCGCCTTTCGTTCCAGTTCTCTGCTGCCTGTGATTGGAACGAATTGCAAAAATCGCCGAAGTTGGAGACTTTTATCTCCCTCACCAACTTCAAACATCTGCTATCTGAGCAGCTAACCGATCGCTGCAGCTGTACATAGTCTATTGGTAAATAGCCCACCCATTTTCACCTACCTCATCCCCATACTGTTTTTATTTATTTATTTTTCTGCTCTTTTGCACACCAATATCTCTATCTCTACCTTTACATAACCATCTGATAATTTATCACTCCAGTGTTAATCTGCATAATTGTAATTATTTGCCTACCTTCTCATGCCTTTTGCACACAATGTATATATAGACTCCCCTCTTTTCTGTGTTATTGACTTGTTAATTGTTTACTCCATGTGTAACTCTGTGTTGTCTGTTCACACTGCTATGCCTTATCTTGGCCAGGTCGCAGTTGCAAATGAGAACTTGTTCTCAACTAGCCTACCTGGTTAAATAAAGGTGAAATAAAAAAAAAAAAATTAAAAAATTGTCGAGAGGTTAACCTACAAGTAAGCGTTTCATTGCACTGAGTACTACCCTGTTTATCATGTGTATATGACAAATAAACAAACTTGAACTTAGAATTGAAGGAAAGACAGAAATAGAGGGGAAAAGATGGCCAGCGTTGTGGTTAGGTTGTATGCGAACACAACATTGAAAATGCATAGGCACTTAAGTTGTGTCCTCAAATGTTATTTAATCCAAAAAGCTTGCATTAGCTGATAGAACTGATGAAATAAAGTGTATCATAGAGGTCTTATTATTTAATTCTTTTTTTTTGGTTCATGTCTCTTTATAGTCATATGACCAAGGGGCTATGCAGCTTTTTATATGTTATGTTTGGAGTTGTGTTGCGCCGATATTTGGACACTTGACTTTTTCTTCACATTTCAGTTGCCCTGGTCGTGTCAGTATACAGTAACTTTACAAGAGCAACTTCCCCTAAAAAAACAACTTCACGTTTAGAAAACAGCTTATGTGTAAGGGCGTTCGTCTGTAGGAGGAAGAGAAGCGGACCAAAGCGCAGCGTGGTGGTTATTCATGTTTTAATAAATCACTACACATGAACAAACTAACAAAAACAAGAAATGTGAAAACGCAAAACAGTCCTATCCTGTAACAAACACAGTGACAGGAACAATCACCCACAAACACACAGTGAAACCCAGGCTACCTAAGTATGATTCTCAATCAGAGACAACTAATGACACCTGCCTCTGATTGAGAACCATACTAGGCCGAAAACATAGAAATGCCCCAAAACATAGAAAAACAAACATAGACTGCCCACCCAACTCACGCCCTGACCATACTAAATAAATACAAAACAACAGAAATAGAGGTCAGAACGTGACAGTACCCCCCCCCCCAAAGGTGCGGACTCCGGCCGCAAAACCTTGACCTATAGGGGAGGGTCTGGGTGGGCGTCTGTCCGCGGTGGCGGCTCTGGCGCGGGACGCGGACCCCACTTCACCATTGTCTTAGTCCGCCTTATTGTCCGCCTCCCTGGCTTACTCACCATGGCCACCCCTCTCAATGACCCCACTGGACAGAGGGGCTGCTCGGGACAGAGGGGCAGCTCGGGACAGAGGTGAAGCAGCTGCTCGGGACAGAGGGGCAGCTGCTCGGGACAGAGGGGCGACAGCAGCTCGGGACAGAGGGGCAGCTGCTCGGGCGGCCCCTGGCTGACTGGCGGCACCTGGCTTACTGGCGGCCCCTGGCTGACTGGCGGCCCCTGGCTGACTGGCGGCCCCTGGCGGCGCTGGCGGCCCCTGGCTGACTGGCGGCGCTGGCGGCCCCTGGCTGACTGGCGGCGCTGGCGGCCCCTGGCTGACTGGCGGCCCCTGGCTGACGGGCGGCGCTGGCGGCCCCTGGCTGACTGGCGGCGCTGGCGGCCCCTGGCTGACGGGCGGCGCTGGCGGCGCCGGGCAGACGGGAAGCTCAGCTGGCGCTGGGCAGACGGGAAGCTCCGGCAACGCTGGAGAAGAGGAAGGCACCGGCAGCGGCGCCGGACAGGCGGGAGGCTCCGGCAGCGGCGCCGGACAGGCGGGAGGCTCCGGCAGCGGCGCCGGACAGGCGGGAGGCTCCGGCAGAGGCGCCGGACAGGCGGGAGGCTCCGGCAGCGGCGCCGGACAGGCGGGAGGCTCCGGCAGCGGCGCCGGACAGGCGGGAGGCTCCGGCAGCGGCGCCGGACAGGCGGGAGGCTCCGGCAGCGGCGCCGGACAGGCGGGAGGCTCCGGCAGCGGCGCCGGACAGGCGGGAGGCTCCGGCAGCGGCGCCGGACAGGCGAGAGGCTCCGGCAGAGGCGCCGGACAGGTGGGAGGCTCCGGCAGCGCTGGAGAGGAGGAAGCCCCTGTAAGGATGGGCCGGAGAGACAGCCTGGTACGGGGGGCTGCCACCGGAGGGCTGGTGCGTGGAGGTGGTGACGGATAGACCGGGCCGTGAAGGCGTACTGGAGATCTTGAGAGCAGGGCTGGCACCAACCGCCCTGGCTGGATCTTCACCCTAGCCCGGCAGATGTGGGGAGCTGGGATGTAGCGCACCGGGCTAAGCACGCGTACTGGGGACACCGTGCGCACAACTGCATAACACGGTGCCTGACCAGCACCACGCCCGCCACAGTTAGCACTGCTAGGAGCACTGTAGTGCTGAGATGGCACAGGACGTGCAAAGCTAGGGAGATGCACAGGAGGCCTGGTGCGTGAGGCTGGCACAGTCTTCACCAGACCCCTCGCACGCACCTCAGGATGAGTATGGAGAGCTGACCCCGGTGCCATTAAATTCCTGACACGCTCCGTCGGGCGAATGTCGTGCCTCATGCACCAAACCAGCAAGTCCCTCATATCACTCTCCTCCAATTTCCCCATTAACTCCTTCACAGTCTCTGCTTCGCTCACCTCCAACACCAGCTCTGGTTCTGAGCTCCTCCTTGGCTCCTCACGATAAACGGGGGGAGTTGGCTCAGGTCTGACTCCTGACTCTGCCACACTCCCCCTGTGCCCCCCCCAAGAAATTTTTGGGGGTGACTCTCGGGCTTCCATCCGCTCTGCCGTGCTAGTTCCTCATAATGCCGCCTCTCTGCTTTTGCTGCCTCCAGCTCGGCCTTGGGGCGGCAATATTCTCCTGGCTCTGCCCAGGGTCCTTTCCCGTCTAGAATCTCCTCCCAAGTCCATCTCTCCAAGTAGTGCAGCCTCTCCCACTGCTGATTTTGCTGCTGCTGCTGTTGCTCCTCCTGCTGCTGCTTTTGCTGCTGCTGCTGTTGCTCCTGCTGCACCAGTCGCTTCTCCTGCTGCCTCTGTTTACCACGCCGCTTGGTCCTTGGTAGGTGGGTGATTCTGTAAGGGCGTTCGTCTGTAGGAGGAAGAGAAGCGGACCAAAGCGCAGCGTGGTGGTTATTCATGTTTTAATAAATCACTACACATGAACAAACTAACAAAAACAAGAAATGTGAAAACGCAAAACAGTCCTATCCTGTGACAACAAACACAGTGACAGGAACAATCACCCACAAACACACAGTGAAACCCAGGCTACCTAAGTATGATTCTCAATCAGAGACAACTAATGACACCTGCCTCTGATTGAGAACCATACTAGGCCGAAAACATAGAAATGCCCCAAAACATAGAAAAACAAACATAGACTGCCCACCCAACTCACGCCCTGACCATACTAAATAAATACAAAACAACAGAAATAGAGGTCAGAACGTGACACTATGTAGCATCGATATGAAGCGGAAACATTTATTCTACTGTCAAAATTGACCACAAAGTGTAAATAGGATAATTTTGGTTGTAAAGTCAGTCTAAATTTTGTGAGACTTATGGTAGTGACTGCATCACACCACCTGATTGTAATGCCTGTGGTAAATTTGGGTTGACTTTGGATAGCCCTATGGGGTTAATTGGGGATCATCGGTAAATTACACACAATGCACATGGGACAATATGTTACAATTCCAATAGCTCCAAATTCCAATGACTTTAAAACCTCAAACCTACTATGAATTGTAGAAATTCATATACAAATATGGAAAGCATTTAATGAGAAAACTAAAAGGTGTGCAACATGAAAATATTGTCTAATTTACATTGTGTAATAGCCCTGGAGAGTTAGGTCGCACACCAGCCAACTAAATCATTTTGGGCTAACTATTCATACCTGTGAACACACACAAGACACCCACATCAAACTACACCCCAAAACCAATTGATGTGGCTCTCGTAAGGCGACAATGTAAACTCAGATTTTTGGATATAAATGTGAACTTTACCGAACAAAACATGCATGTATTGTGGAACATGAAGTCCTATGAGTGTCATCTGTTTAGATGACCCAAATACAGGCTCAAACAAGTTACCCCAGTATCCCCTTGACCATTTTGGATTGGAAAACTGAAGAAGATGATGAAGAGACACCAGAAGAACAGAACAGGCCATAATAGAAGAGGATAGACAAAGGAGACAGTAACAAACAAGAACCTGAGACAATAATGTTTCATCATATTTGCATACTGTTTTACCCACTTCATATGTATATACTGTATTCTAGTCAAGGCTCATCCTATATAACTACTGCTTTACACACTTTTCTTATTCATATACTGTCCATACTGTCTATACACACTATTTCAGATATTTATTGATTTATTTCTTTAAACTTTTGGTGATTTGTGTATATTGTTTTGTTAGGTATACTGCACTGTTGGGAGCTAGAAACAAGCATTTCGCTTTACCTGCGATAACGTCTGCAAAATATGTGTACCCGACAAATTAAATTAGATTTGTCGGATTTTGACAGCATCAGACAAGACACAGACAGCAACAGACAAGACACAGAGAAAGTGACAGAAGAAGGCAGATGGAGAGAGAACAGAGGTGGGTTTAGCACACAGTAGACCAGCAGTAGACTGTATCATTTCAAGCTATTCTATAGATTCAAATTAGTTGTATTTATTTACACAGATTATAACAGGTGAAATACAGACATTGGAAAAGTAAAACATGGTTGACAAAATATTTTCAGGGGAGGGGAAAATGCCTGTGAAATTACTATTAAAACAATTGTTTACTTTTACACTTTTTAAAACCAGGAAAGGACAAGAGAGGAGGGTAGACAAGAGACAGCGACATAGAATACTAAGAGACAACAACAGATGAGAAAGTGTGAACACACACTCACTTAAAGCTGCTCTATGGATTCTAATTACTGCACTGTGTGTGTGTGTGTGTGTGTGTGTGTGTGTGTGTGTGTGTGTGTGTGTGTGCGCGCGTGCCCATGTGTGAGAGAAAGAGTGTTTGGGTACTGTGGGATTCTTGAATCAGTTTGGCTCATTGGACAGGTAAGAATACATGTGTGAAGTTGTTGATTGGTTTTTGGCGATACATTGTAGATGTATGTGTTCCAGAGTAGAGTGTAGTGTTCCAGAGTAGAGAGACCCATAATAGCTACTGTAATTGAATACTGCTGTGGAAGGTGAAAGTTACCTGAAAAATGTCTAATCACGCAATGTTTATCTCAAAGTGCACTAAATTAATGCATTTAACTGTTGAAATTCCATTTTTATGCTGGGGGAGAATGCCCCTGAACCCTCCTACTGATTTTTGCCTAAACCACAATATCTTCAAATCCTATTAACTCCCTACTAACCATCATGTTTATATAGTGGATACAGAACAACCACATCTCGTAGTGCTTTGGTTCTACCCAACATGTTTATATAGAGGATGCAGAACAACCACAGCTCTCAGATCAGCCGTCATAGAATCTACTGGGCTGAATGGAATTCGAGTGAGATTGGATGCTTGAACATGCTTGAACACTGGATTGTGTGTTAAACTTTGACGATGTACGGGGCTTTTGCTTATTAGTCTATTCTACAATTCAGGGGTTATCATAAAGTTCAGAGTTATCTTATGCTTTGCATTTATCAAGAACAACATCTCCTACATTTACAAGTGATCAAAAACAGGAGGCTAACAAGTTCAAAAGCACTGCAATTACAATGTAGTTCGTGTAGAGTTGTCCTCTGCGGAGTATACAGTTGTGTTGGTCTGCAATAGGGAAATTGCCAAACATTGTTACATTGACTCGCAGATTCATTTTGTCAATACCAAGAGGCATCCTCCCAGACGAATAGAACACTAGTTATTCAGAGCAGTCTTTTTCATTTATTGCCATACTGTATTTCAATGTCTTTTTTTTCTAATCTCAATTTTTTTTCTAATCTCCCAGACAAATTGACTGTTCTGTTTTTGTTTGTCAACAACAACAAAAACTATCTGAGATTTTTTTTTTTTTTGTTTAAGCATATCCGCACTGTCCTTTTTTCGTTTTGGGGGAATTGAGTACCAGCTCCTATTTAAAACAAAGTAGCCTATCACCGGCCATGAAAAGGAATGGAAATGTTTTCCATAATTTTTGTTAATGTAATTAATGAAGGCACACTTAAATATTAGCATATCAATCACTTAAAACTCGACATATCAGCCATCATCGGAATGACCCTTCAGTGCGTGTCTGTGTGTGCTGCGTGTGTGCCAGTGCCAGTGCGAGTGCGTATCTGTGAGTGCTGCGTGTGTGCCAGTGCCAGTGCGAGTGCGTGTCTGTGTGTGCTGCGTGTGTGCCAGTGCGAGTGCGTGTCTATGTGTGCTGCGTGTGTGCCAGTGAGAGTGCGTGTCTGTGTGTGCTGCGTGTGTGCCAGTGCGTGTCTGTGTGTGCTGCGTGTGTGCCAGTGCGTGTCTGTGTGTGTGCTGCGTGTGTGCCAGTGCGTGTCTGTGTGTGTGCTGCGTGTGTGCCAGTGCGTGTCTGTGTGTGCTGCGTGTGTGCCAGTGCGTGTCTGTGTGTGTGCTGCGTGTGTGCCAGTGCGTGTCTGTGTGTGCTGCGTGTGTGCCAGTGCGTGTCTGTGTGTGTGCTGCGTGTGTGCCAGTGCGTGCCTGTGTGTGATGCGTGTGTGCCAGTGCGTGTCTGTGTGTGCTGCGTGTGTGCCAGTGCGTGTCTGTGTGTGTGTGCTGCATGTGTGCCAGTGCGTGTCTGTGTGTGCTGCGTGTGTGCCAGTGCGTGTCTGTGTGTGCTGCGTGTGTGCCAGTGCATGTCTGTGTGTGTGCCAGTGCGTGTCTGTGTGCTGCGTGTGTGCCAGTGCGTGTCTGCGTGTGTGCCAGTGCGTGTCTGTGTGTGCTACGTGTGTGCCAGTGCGTGTCTGTGTGTGTGCTGTGTGTGTGCCAGTGCCAGTGCGTGTCTGTGTGTGCTGCGTGTGTGCCAGTGCGACATTTCAGCAGCAGGTAGGCTAAAATGACAGACTAAGTAGATCGCCAATTCAAAACATAACTTGTAGCAGTTAACTTGACAGTTAACTATACCTAACTAAGCATTAATCTCGTCGTCGCCTTATTTCTACCGGCACTACATAAATCTGCACCGTTGAAAAATGGTGATTCCACTCCATTAAACAGTAGCCATGTAATTGCGACAACGTTAAAAAATAATTAACAAATGACTTGTTGTGCATAGATCTTCCCTGAAACATTAATATTTGAGCCTTATATATAAACATGTCTAGTAAGATACCTTGCTTTGAAGTAGCCTACCTTGTCTATTTGATTCCTGATTCATTGAATGAGGGAATAATTAGATAAAAACAAGTATTTGGTTGTAATGTTGCAAAATGTTATATCAAGGGTGGCAACCATCCTCCAGCATAGTTACTGGGGGTGCATGCCTTTGTTCAAGCCCTGGTCAAACCACATTGTAGCCTAAATATCAGCTGCACAACAGTACTTTGATAAGCAGATTTGGGAGTTTCAGGGCAGGATCAGAAACCTGCAGACCCAGGAGCTTTCCAGATGGAGGGTTGACCACATGTTGACAACTTTGTGTGTGTGGGGTGTAATGAAAAATGCATATGAAAAAAAATAGCAGAGGTCTCTATAGCATACCATTTGTGAATTTCGGTGAATACAATCTAATCAAATCTAATTTTATTTGTCACATTCGCTGAATACAACAGGTGTAGTAGACCCAACAGTAAAATGCTTACTTATAAGCCCTTAAACAATGCAGTTTTAAGAAAAACACATAAAAATAGAAATAATAACAAATAATTAAGGAGTAACAATAAAATACCAGTAGTGAGGCTATAAACAGGGGGTTCCGGTACAGAGGGTACCGGTACAGAGTCAATGTGCGGGGGCACCGATTAGTCGAGGTAATTGAGGTAATATGTACATGTAGGTACAGGTCAAGTGACTATACATGGATAATAAACAGAGAAGGTGGTGGGGACAATGCAAATAGTCCGGGTAGCCATTTGATTGCGGTCGGAGGCTGAGCAGTTGCCATTCCAGGCAGTGATGCAACCGATTAGGATGATCTCGATCTCGAAGGTGCAGCTGTAGAACTTTTTGAGGATTTGAGGACCCATGCCAAATCTTTTCAGTCTCCTGAGGGGAATAGGTGTTGTCGTGCCCTCTTCATCACTGCCTTGGTGTGTTTGGAACATGATTGTTTGTTGGTGATGTGGACACCAAGGAACTTGAAGCTCTCAACCTGCTCCACTACAGCCCTGTCGATGAGAATGGGGGCGTGCTCAGTCCTCCTTTTTCTGTATTCCACAATCATCTGCGTTGTCTTGATAACGTGGAGGTAGAGGTTGTTACCCTGGCACCACACTGTCAGGTCTCTGACCTCCTCCCTATAGGCTGTCTCATCGTTGTCAGTGATTGGGCCTACCACTGTTGTTTCGTCAGCAAACTTAATGATGGTGTTGGAGTCGTGCCTGGCAATACAGTCATGGGTGAAAAGGGAGTACAGGAAGGGACTGAGCACGCACCCCTGAGGGGCCCCTGTGCTGAGGATCAGCGTGGCAGATGTATTGTTACCTATCCTTACCAGCTGGGGGAGGCCCGTCAGGAAGTCTAGGACTAGGGTTTCTGGGATGATGGTGTTGATGTGAGCCATGCCTTTCAATGCACTTCATGGCTACAGATTTGAGTGCTACGTGTCGGTAGTCATTTGGGCAGGTTACCATGGTGTTCTTGGGCACAGGGACTATGGTGGTCTGCTTGAAACATGTTAGTATTACAGACTTGGACAAGTTGAAAATGTCAGTGAAGACACTTGCCAGTTGGTCAGCGCATGCTCGGAGTACACGTCCTGGTAATCCGTCTGGCCCTGCGACCTTCTGAATGTTGACCTGTTTAAAGGTCTTACTTACACCAGCTATGGAGAGTGTGATCACACAGTCGTCCGGAACAGTTAGTACTCTCACGCATTGTTCAGTGTTGCTTGCCTCGAAGCGAGCATAATAGTTATTTAGCTCATCCGGTAGGCTCGTGTCACTGGGCAGCTCGCGGCTGTGCTTCCCTTTGTATTCCATAATAGACCGTGCTTGATCTGGGATGAAAGAAGTGAAGAAGCTGTCTTTTTACAAGTCTGTCCAAGTCTGGACTTGTAAAAACGACAGCTTCTGCACTTCTTTCATCCCAAATCAAGCACTGCTATTAGCCGTTAAATACAAGATGTGTCGGCATTGTGTGATTGTCTTACTAACAGCTGCCGCTGAAGTTATTATGCTCTTCAGAACCGCTGACTGCTATTTCACTCTCTGTATCTTTCTTCTTGGCTGTGCGGCTCTTGGGAACAGAACTGCTGAGCTGAATGTAAAGATCACGAAAGGAGGGTGATTTTGTGCACAGTGAAATGTGGAATCAGCTGCATAGTCAGTACGTTTCCTAGGATATGCAGATTAAGGATTTTTAACTATTTTCTCAGGAATATTGGGTTCATGGGCAGGCATATGATTATTCAAATAATCCATGAACTAAGTTTGAGTGGTAGTTTTCACTGCAAAATGCAATGGTGTCATATCTTGTCTGAAAAAGAGTTATGGAATGTAAGTTCTAAAAATGTACAACAGCTTTCATATATCATTTCCTGTAGCATGTCTTTTTTGCTCCAAAGGTATGTAGGTTTTAGGGTAACGACACTGCATTGACACTGATACAACCATGAACCATAGAAACAAAGTTGTTTTTCTGCTTCCAGAGAGTGGCTCCTTACAGAAAGGGCAATGACGGAAATATTCCCATACCTCTACTATTAAACCCCCTTGCCCTGGCATTTGAGACCACAGGTGCAAGCTGGTGATTGTGCCACCCAGCCTGCCAGTGCTATATTCCCAATATGCCCATGCCACTGCTGCCCAGTCTGCCAGAGGGAGGCCCTTATGGGCTAGGCTCATTGAATTACCTGTAAACAAAAGCAGGCTGCAGAAAGTGACATAGTAATCTGGCTGCTGTGTTTTGTTTGGGTATTTCCGCTCGTGTTAAATCCCGCACAAGCTTAATTAATACTCTCCGAGCCTCTCTCTCTATCCTGCACGCTAAACTACAGACCGTCTGTCCGCTCTGCAAGCTGATGTGTGCAGGTAGGGATAATATTACACACACACACACACACACACACACACACACACACACACTTGGGGGGTTGTGTCTCCCTTGTGAATGACACGGGTTTGACCTCTGCTGGCCTTAGTGATTAGCTGTACCTGCTCCCCCAACCTGTCCGGTGCTGGGCGAGATAATAAAGTGATAATTTCTGATGTAGAATGTGTCTGTGGCTTACATCAGAGAGCCGGCACAACAAAGCCTTCAGCATGGCTGGTGCCATACTTAGTGGCTGTGGGAAATAGCAGGGGGAGTTACTGCCTGTGCCCCAAATTGCACCCTATTTCCTTTGTATTGTACTACTTTTGGCCAGAGGCCAGTGTACTATATAGAGAATAGGATGCCATTTGGGATGCAGACTGTATTGTAGATGTTGTATGATTCTTAGGGTGATTTTAAAATATTTGGTTTTATTTTATATTTAACCTGTATTTAATTAACTAGGTAAGTCAGTTAAGAACAAATTCTTATTTACAATGATGGCCTACTCCGGCCAAACAGGGCGACACTGGGCCAATTGTGCACCACCCTGTGGGACTCCCAATCACATCCGGATGTGATACAGCCTGGGAACCTGGGAATGTGTCCCCTGGACAGAGAAAGTGTTTATCCCACTCTACTCTAAAGGTATTTTGCCACTTTTTTTGTATAGGGGCACTTTTGAAATCCAGCATAACTCCAATTGAATCATAGTCCCAGTATCCAATCTGGCCCAAGTGGACCAGACTACGATGTAGTGAACGGGCCTACTGCAGAACATACAGTATAGGCTAGTAAGGAGCATTGTCTTGTCAAGGAGGAAGTGGGAGATAATAGAAAATGTGAGTCTCTTTGATAGATAGATTTTCATGGTGTTGCGTACCCCTTCAGTTCTCTCAGCCACCCCTGAGATGACATCTGTTGTGGTTTTCTCACCCAAGAGGTTGCTTTCACTGAGATAAGTCACTTGGAGTGTCTTTGTGTGCATCCTAAATTGGCCCCCTATTCCCTATAATGTGCACTACTTTTGACCAGGGTCCACAAGGGACATTTTTTCCTGAAATGTTGATAATTATGAGTCCAAATACCAACCCTCCAGGGCCTGCCTTCTCTCTCTCTCTCTCTCTCTCTCTCTCTCGCCCATCGGCTCTTATTCTTGATTTATTTGTCATGAATCATGTCGTCTCAGAGGGTTCCGAGATGACAACACATTTTCTTCCTTGTGATCAAGTCAATAGGTGGTTTTTAAACTGCTTCTGACAAAACTGTCGTCTGAGACCTTTGCTATATACCTTGTTTGGAGGAGCAGTTCCTTCCAGCCCAGAATGGACAGACCAGCTCAGGTCAACCACATCACTTCAGTGTGTAGCCTACTGACAGAGTAACCTTTCATACAGTGTGCCTGTGATCATATGCCACTGGCAGCTCTGTCATGACCCTGTATATGTTGGGCTGTTTGAAGATGGATTCGTCTTGCTTTCTTTGCATGTTATATCTTCTGACATGCAAATCAGCAAGGCTGACAGTACAGAGGATACGGTGGAGACACATAATGGAACAAAAGGCTGCAACACTCTTCTTGTCACATTAATTCCATTGTCAGTGTTCAAAGCACTGGCTTATGTATTTCACAGAAACAAAGCTAAATGCAATTACAACCCTCATCCACAGCACTAAACCACATCTTAATGTAGGCCTAATAACAGTGTAAATGTTAACATCCAATATAGCTTCTATTGTAACTAAATTATTCCCAAAGCCCAGACCATTCCCAGAGAAACAGTCCAGTTATGTCTTTCCCATTGCCGTGGTTTATGACTTGAGCAACCAGAAATGACAAGTCAAACTATTTTGGGGGCCCCTGTAAAACTGTCTTTAGTCACACAAGGTCATTTTGGACTATTCTAAGCCCATGGTACAACACTAGTACACAGCTGTGTTTCAAAAGGGGTCAGCCTGACAACTTTAATTATATAAATAATTCTAAAACTTAAAACCCATGGTATGCTATGGTAATTGCAACATGAGTTTGAATGCATTTAGTGAGCTTAGCTTTGGTTTAATTCCATGGTTTTAAAATTTAAATGGGGGACATTTCAATCCACCCAGTACACAAAGCACAAATACTTTTAAAACCTAAATGCTCACTTGTGACACATTAAATACACAAACCAGCTAGGGTAGGCTACACAACGTCATTATCTCTGGTAGTAGTGTGTATGCCCATCCCTTTTCAAATACAATACTTTTAATGAATACACTATAATATATTTATATACCTTCTCCAGCCCAATTTAAATATTTTAACTTGCCATTAGTTTATCATATAAATTACTTTATTCAATGAGTGTATTGCACCACCTACTGGATTATACCGAATAATGAGCAGAAGAGTTCAGTAACTAGAATGTCCCCTCTCATTTAGACACCATTTAGTTGCATGATAAACCGTGGGTTATGTTTGCCAGTAATACTGTAGCGGCTGTCCCCTCAGCGAAACAAAAATATACAGTTAGTCCAGAGTGAGTTCCAGATCATTTTATCCATCGCCGTATGGGAGCGGAACGTTCCGTATAATCTTGTTCGGCGCGTATACCCATATTTACGGTAACTCTACCGGTTAGCATACAAGATGGCGGCTCCCATAATAGAAACATGTCATGTCGCATGTTGTGCAAATCGAACCCCAAATGTTCTTTCATGGGGTCGTGGGGGGCTCATTGCATATGGAACATGCAATTCTGTCGCTCTCTATGACCCACAGGTTATATATTTCTTTCACAATTTGAATTATTCGTGTCGTTGCAGTGGCAGCATAGGCTAGCTATAGCTAGCTACATCATCAGTCTCGTCATTTTTGACAGTTCACGTTAATCAGCTTTATTTTGTATTGTGCTAGGTGTCCTTATGTTGTTGTTTTTGCTGTGACAGTCAGCTGTACTCTTTTACATACCATTATACAGGAGAAGTGTGTTGTTGCTGTCCTCAATGGACATACCGGGAGGGTGAACACAGTCCAGTGGGTCCACAGAGAGGACTGTGGTGAGTAGATACCTGCATGCTTCATCCATTGCTTTGGTATGCTGATAATGTGCTTTATAATGTTCATCCAATGCTTTGGTATGCTGATAATGTGCTTTATAATGTTCATCCAATGCTTTGGTATGCTGATAATGTGCTTTATAATGTTCATCCAATGCTTTGGTATGCTGATAATGTGCTTTATAATGTTCATCCAATGCTTTGGTATGCTGATAATGTGCTTTATAATGTTCATCCAATGCTTTGATAGACTGTTTCTGACAATTGGTTGTTCTTCCCTGATGGCTGTTAAAGGTAGAGAAACTCACCTGGTGTCAGGAGGGTCTGACAGTCTAATGATTGTGTGGGAGGCCCATGATGGAAAGGTGTGTTTTAAAGCAATTTGAAGTAGGAATAGTCCTCAAACCATATGTCAATGATCTGTATTGACACTTCTGTGTACATTTGATACATTATCTAAACACAGCAATAGTTTCACTAATATTGGTCCTTTCTAAGGCATATGTTTTGTGTTTGTGCCCCCTGCCCCAGTTTAAACAGTATGTTGAGTGTGTTGGGCATACTGGACCAGTGTGTGCTGTGGATGCCATCCACCTGGACAACAATAAGCTACTCATTGCCTCCACAGCCTCCGACTCCACTGTAAAACTATGGCTCTACACTGGGAGTAAAGGTAAGGGAAGCGTTTTTTGTCTCAGCGATAGACAAGTGTCCTGTCCAGCGGGTGTACTTGTACATCAAGTTGCCTCACGCTACAGGAACAGGAGATGAAACTAACTCTGGCAAGGCTACTTTACTTAGTTTTTTTGTGTGACATGGAACAGGTAAAGGAACTCTTTAGGACAGTCAGATTAGGTAAGGCAATCAGATCAGTGATGTTGGCCTTTGGACCTGCTTTTGACCAGGGCTCATAGGCCACCTCAGTAGTACTCTCAAGTAGTGATGGGGCGGCAGGGTAGCCTAGTGGTTAGAGTGTTGGACTAGTAACCGGAAGGTTGCGAGTTCAAACCCCCGAGCTGACACGGTACAAATCTGTCGTTCTGCCCCTGAAATTCTTATTAACTGTCTGTTCAGGGGCATAAGATTTGTTCTTGCCTAGTTAAATAAAGATAAAAATAAATAAAAAAGTACCCTGTCTCAACATGATTAGGTTACAAATGCCCACAATGTTAGCCAAAAAAGTCAGCTTATTTTATTTGAGACAGAGCGACGTGAGGTGGTAGGGTGAAGTTGCCCCTAGAAGTTGCCCCTAGACGCTGATCGTGGGTCAATTTAAAATAAAAATGTTATTTGTCACATGCTTCGTAAACAACAGGTGTAGACTAACAGTGAAATGCTTACTTACTTACTTGAAATCCTTTCCAACAATGCAGAGTTGAAGATAAATATTACAAACATTTAAATAGTGACACGAGGAATAAATACACGGTGAATAACAATAACGAGTAAAAAATAAAATGGTTAAATACAGGGAGTACAAGTACTGGGTTGATGTGCAGGGGTATGAGGTGGCTATATACGTATATATAGGGGTGAAGTGACTAGGCAACAGGATCCATAATAGACTGAGCTGTATCAGCAGTGTATGTGGAGCAGTAGTGTATGTGGTGAAAGTGTATGTGTGGCGTGAGTATGCATGTGTGCGAGTGTTTTGTGTGTGTGGGGGTAGAGTCCAGTGTGTGTACATAGTCAAGTGCAAGAGTTAATAAAAAAATAAAGGGTCAATGCAGGTAGTCCGGGTAACTATTTGGTTCGGTATTTAGCAGTCTTATGGCTTGGGTGGCTGGAGTCCATGACCATTTTTAAGGCCTTCCTCTGACATCGCCTGGTCCACAACTCCTGGATGGCAGGGAGCTTGGGCCCAGTGATGTAACTTAACTGATCCCCCTCTCCCCAATCACCAATGTAGATGCATGTTCCCCAATAATGGATAAGGTTAGGATTGGATGAGGAAAGATGATCCTAGACCTGTACCTAGGGGAAACTTCACCACGAAGCAAGAGAGACATCTGTGAGTTAATCTGTGCTGAATTTTCCAGCTAGCCTGACATCTGCTGCTATGCTGTGGTAGCACAGACAACAGTCTGGTCATTTGAATCACAGCGTTTAATGAGTCATCACTTATCAGGTCTGATATTGTACTGATCTATTGTTACCGGTGTGGTTTCCACTCTATCATGACACCAGGATTGTATCAGGACATGGTTTGGTATCAAGGATATTATGCCGGTTCGTATTCATTAGTGCACAAGACATGGTGTCTAGTGAATACGACCCGGGATCACTCTGTTGTTTGCGTCCCAAATGGTACCCCGTTCCCTATATAGTGCACTACATTTGACCAGAGCCCTAGGGTGCCATTTGGGATGCTGGGATGTCATTATATTCACTGGACTGTTCTCTTCTCATCCTTATAAGTTCTAGGAGTGGAGGAAGGAGGATGAAGAGAATAGTGTGGGGGGGGGGGGGGTTACTGTAAATTAGCTGCTATCATCTTCCTCTTCTTTGATGATATTTCATAATAAAATCAGGCCCTATTCATTTTGATGTGAGTTTCTTGTCAGGTCAAAGTTAAAGTCATTTCCATGTATCTCAGTATCAGTGCTGTTTTCATTTGAGATCTGTCCCTGGTGGCGACATGTTGTTTCCTTTGTAGCGTTGGTGTTTTTTTCCCTCTCTGGGTGTTAGTGGGTGTGGGGGGAAGCGAACGCTGATGTTACGTGACAGTCATGGAGATGGCCGTGTAGCCAAATGCTACTCTTTTTCCCTACAGAGTGCATTACTTTGACCAGATTGTTTTGGGCCCCGGTCAAAAGTAGTGCACTATATAGGGAATAGGGTGATATTTGGGACACTGGCTGGGTCTGTCCTCAAGGCATGTTGTCTGATGTAGCCCAGCTGGAGCTCTGCTACAAGTATGTGTTGCTAGTGCTAGCTAGTACCTGGAAGACCCCTGGGTTTCTGGGGAAAGGAGAGAAGTTCAATATGTCATCCTTTGACAAATGTCTCTGCAGCTAGCATCAATGGAACTATCCTGGCTATTAGCCATCTCACCTCTCTAGAATAAGTTAATGAAATCATCTCGGAACAGTTGATTTATGGAACCCAATGATTTTTCATAATTTTTATGCCCTATTATTAAGGCAAATTTTTCTGTATTTATTTTTCCTCTTTCTATGAAGCGGAGTGCACCCATACCATATCCTTTGGGAGCGGGTTTATGATGGATGTCTCGCTAGCGTGGTTGCCAGGCAGCAGAGGTAAGCTGTTTCCACAGCAGCAGTGAACCCTCCACACCTCAGATCATCTTGAAGTGTTCCGCATGTCATCTCGACTACCTTTCACATGCCTGTTCCTTTTGATGCTTTGTCCGCCCCCCCTTCCTCCCCTCCACTCAATCTGTCTTAAAAACATGAGGCACATGCAAAATGTGTTATTATGCGGTCTGACTTCAGTAAGCGTGGCAGGACTAACACACTACACTCATTGCAGTTCCCATACTTGCCTGCGGGGGCGACGATTGCAGAATCCATTTGTATGCACAGTGCAATGGACAGGTAAGCTCAAGTAGCTGACTATATGGGCCAACAAATAAAGGTCATGTTAACATGAATACATTTAGTATGTTGGGTTAACGATGTTTAAACATATTTATTGACATTGATGCCGACCTTCTTCTTTCCCTGTGTCTCTGACAGTTCAGGAAAGTCCTCTCCTTGCAAGGGCATGAGGATTGGATCCGTGGTGTGGAGTGGGCCTGTGTAGGTGAGGACCGCACCACTGTTTTAAAAATCTGTTTCTTCATTGCCTTGTTTTATCTGGTGTGACTTACATAAATCTGACAAATAATCAGATAGTTTGACAAAATGGATTTGTGGTATAATCTGTATGTCCTGCTGGCTAGTTAGGTACAGGTGGTTGTGTAACCCTGCTGACTAGTTAGGTACAGGTGGTTGTGTCACCCTGCTGACTAGTTAGGTACAGGTGGTTGTGTCACCCTGCTGACTAGTTAGGTACAGGTGGTTGTGTAACCCTGCTGACTAGTTAGGTACAGGTGGTTGTGTAACCCTGCTGACTAGTTAGGTACAGGTGGTTGTGTCACCCTGCTGGCTAGTTAGGTACAGGTGGTTGTGTCACCCTGCTGGCTAGTTAGGTACAGGTGGTTGTGTAACCCTGCTGACTAGTTAGGTACAGGTGGTTGTGTCACCCTGCTGACTAGTTAGGTACAGGTGGTTGTGTAACCCTGCTGACTAGTTAGGTACAGGTGGTTGTGTCACCCTGCTGACTAGGTAGGTACAGGTGGTTGTGTCACCCTGCTGACTAGTTAGGTACAGGTGGTTGTGTCACCCTGCTGACTAGTTAGGTACAGGTGGTTGTGTAACCCTGCTGACTAGTTAGGTACAGGTGGTTGTGTAACCCTGCTGACTAGTTAGGTACAGGTGGTTGTGTCACCCTGCTGACTAGTTAGGTACAGGTGGTTGTGTAACCCTGCTGACTAGTTAGGTACAGGTGGTTGTGTAACCCTGCTGACTAGTTAGGTACAGGTGGTTGTGTCACCCTGCTGACTAGTTAGGTACAGGTGGTTGTGTCACCCTGCTGGCTAGTTAGGTACAGGTGGTTGTGTAACCCTGCTGACTAGTTAGGTACAGGTGGTTGTGTCACCCTGCTGGCTAGTTAGGTACAGGTGGTTGTGTCACCCTGCTGACTAGTTAGGTACAGGTGGTTGTGTAACCCTGCTGACTAGGTAGGTACAGGTGGTTGTGTAACTCTGCTGACTAGTTAGGTACAGGTGGTTGTGTAACCCTGCTGACTAGTTAGGTACAGGTGGTTGTGTAACCCTGCTGACTAGTTAGGTACAGGTGGTTGTGTAACCCTGCTGACTAGTTAGGTACAGGTGGTTGTGTAACCCTGCTGGCTAGTTAGGTACAGGTGGTTGTGTCACCCTGCTGGCTAGTTAGGTACAGGTGGTTGTGTCACCCTGCTGACTAGTTAGGTACAGGTGGTTGTGTAACCCTGCTGGCTAGTTAGGTACAGGTGGTTGTGTCACCCTGCTGACTAGTTAGGTACAGGTGGTTGTGTCACCCTGCTGGCTAGTTAGGTACAGGTGGTTGTGTCACCCTGCTGACTAGTTAGGTACAGGTGGTTGTGTAACCCTGCTGGCTAGTTAGGTACAGGTGGTTGTGTAACCCTGCTGACTAGTTAGGTACAGGTGGTTGTGTCACCCTGCTGGCTAGTTAGGTACAGGTGGTTGTGTCACCCTGCTGACTAGGTAGGTACAGGTGGTTGTGTCACCCTGCTGGCTAGTTAGGTACAGGTGGTTGTGTCACCCTGCTGGCTAGTTAGGTACAGGTGGTTGTGTCACCCTGCTGGCTAGTTAGGTACAGGTGGTTGTGTCACCCTGCTGGCTAGTTAGGTACAGGTGGTTGTGTCACCCTGCTGGCTAGTTAGGTACAGGTGGTTGTGTCACCCTGCTGACTAGTTAGGTACAGGTGGTTGTGTCACCCTGCTGACTAGTTAGGTACAGGTGGTTGTGTCACCCTGCTGGCTAGTTAGGTACAGGTGGTTGTGTCACCCTGCTGGCTAGTTAGGTACAGGTGGTTGTGTAACCTTGCTGACTAGTTAGGTACAGGTGGTTGTGTCACCCTGCTGGCTAGTTAGGTACAGGTGGTTGTGTAACCCTGCTGGCTAGTTAGGTACAGGTGGTTGTGTCACCCTGCTGACTAGGTAGGAAACAGGTGGTTGTGTAACCCTGCTGACTAGTTAGGTACAGGTGGTTGTGTCACCCTGCTGACTAGTTAGGTACAGGTGGTTGTGTAACTCTGCTGACTAGGTAGGTACAGGTGGTTGTGTAACCCTGCTGACTAGTTAGGTACAGGTGGTTGTGTCACCCTGCTGACTAGTTAGGTACAGGTGGTTGTGTCACCCTGCTGACTAGTTAGGTACAGGTGGTTGTGTAACCCTGCTGACTAGTTAGGTACAGGTGGTTGTGTCACCCTGCTGACTAGTTAGGTACAGGTGGTTGTGTCACCCTGCTGACTAGTTAGGTACAGGTGGTTGTGTAACCCTGCTGACTAGTTAGGTACAGGTGGTTGTGTCACCCTGCTGACTAGGTAGGTACAGGTGGTTGTGTAAACCACTCCAGAGGTACTCCAGCAGTGCTCTGTTCAGGGCTACATCATAAATGGCTGCATGTATCACTGTATGTATCACTGTATGCCCTTTATATAGTGTGTTACTTTTGATCAGAGTCCTATTTATTAATTATTTTATTTCACCTTTATTTAACTAGGCCAGTCAAGAACAAATTCTTATTTTACAATGGTGGCGTGCCAAACCTTCCCCTGCCCCGGCCAAACCTGCCCCGGCCAAACCTTCCCCTGCCCCGGCCAAACCTTCCCCTGCCCCGGCCAAACCTTCCCCTGCCCCGGCCAAACCTTCCCCTGCCCCGGCCAAACCTTCCCCTGCCCCGGACGAACCTTCCCCTGCCCCGGCCAAACCTTCCCCTGCCCCGGACGACTCTGGGACAATTTTGCGCCGCCCTATGGGACTCCCGATCACGGCCAGTTGCGATACAGCCTGGATTCAAACCAGGGTCTGTAGTGACGCCTCTAGCATTGAGGTGCAGTGCCTTAGACCGCTGCGCCACTCGGGAGCCCTATTGGGCCGGGTCAAAAGTAGTGCACAGGGTGCCATTTGGGATGCACCCCAGGGTTTGTAAAAGCTATTCCATCTCCTTCACCGACCCTCATCACTAGACTCATCCCACTCAGTTGATGACTTACTCCAAGCTGGTCGGCCAGTATTGGCAGAGACACAGTGTGTCCCAAATGGCACCAAATTCCCTACATAGTGCACTATTTTTAACCAGAGACTCTGATCGAAAGTAGTGCACTATATAGGGAATAGGGTGCCGTTTGGGATGCTGTCAGAGATTAATTTATATGCACCAGCCCCACAGGCAGGGTAAAATTGCTCTCCACCTTAAAAGGGTAAAAGAAAATGAAAATGTGTCCTTTTATGACTGGGACGTCTGTTTAATTAGATTTCACTTTTGTAGACGGACGTCTTTCCATAATGCATGAAACGGCTGCAGCAGAGCCCAGTCAATGCTTTATTTCTCCCCCCTCTCTCAGATACACTGTATCCTTCAAGCAGCTATTTCCACAGCCCTGTCTTTTGAGATCAGTCTTTTTCATTCCAGCCCTTGTTAGGACATGGTTCAGCCAATGTTCTGACATTTTGTGGTGACTAAAGGTCCCCCCCCCTCTCGTCACAGGAGTAAAGGTATTAGCCCTGGTGTCCTGGCCCCCTCATACTACCATGGCCATCTAATCACCCCGTTTCTTTCAACTTTTCTCCTCGCTCTCTTCTCCAGGTAGTCGTAGTTGGAAAAAGAGTGGTTAACTGCCTTGTTCAGGGGCAGAAAGACAGATTTTTACCTTGTCAGCTCAGGGATTCGATCTTGCAACCATTCGGTTACTAGTCCAACGCTCTAATGACTAGGCTACCTGCCACCCCCGGAATAAATAAAGGTTCAATTAATAAAAGTTAATAAATAAAGAATAAATAAATAAAGGTTAAAGGTTAATAAATAAAGAATAAATAAATAAAGGTTAAAGGTTAATAAATAAAGAATAAATAAATAAAGGTTAAAGGTTAATAAATAAAGGTTAAAGGTTAATAAATAAAGGTTAAAGGTTAATAAATAAAGGTTAAAGGTTAATAAATAAAGGTTCAAGGTTAATAAATAAAGGTTCAAGGTTAATAAATAAAGGTTCAAGGTTAATAAATAAAGGTTCAAGGTTAATAAATAAAGGTTCAAGGTTAATAAATAAAGGTTCAAGGTTAATAAATAAAGGTTCAAGGTTAATAAATAAAGGTTCAAGGTTAATCAATAAAGGTTCAAGGTTAATCAATAAAGGTTCAAGGTTAATCAATAAAGGTTCAAGGTTAATCAATAAAGGTTCAAGGTTAATCAATAAAGGTTCAAGGTTAATCAATAAAGGTTCAAGGTTAATCAATAAAGGTTCAAGGTTAATCAATAAAGGTTCAAGGTTAATCAATAAAGGTTCAAGGTTAATCAATAAAGGTTCAAGGTTAATCAATAAAGGTTCAAGGTTAATCAATAAAGGTTCAAGGTTAATCAATAAAGGTTCAAGGTTAATCAATAAAGGTTCAAGGTTAATCAATAAAGGTTCAAGGTTAATCAATAAAGGTTCAAGGTTAATCAATAAAGGTTCAAGGTTAATCAATAAAGGTTCAAGGTTAATCAATAAAGGTTCAAGGTTAATCAATAAAGGTTCAAGGTTAATCAATAAAGGTTCAAGGTTAATCAATAAAGGTTCAAGGTTAATCAATAAAGGTTCAAGGTTAATCAATAAAGGTTCAAGGTTAATCAATAAAGGTTCAAGGTTAATCAATAAAGGTTCAAGGTTAATCAATAAAGGTTCAAGGTTAATCAATAAAGGTTCAAGGTTAATCAATAAAGGTTCAAGGTTAATCAATAAAGGTTCAAGGTTAATCAATAAAGGTTCAAGGTTAATCAATAAAGGTTCAAGGTTAATCAATAAAGGTTCAAGGTTAATCAATAAAGGTTCAAGGTTAATCAATAAAGGTTAAAGGTTAATAAATAAAGGTTAAAGGTTAATAAATAAAGGTTAATAAATAAAGGTTAATAAATAAAGGTTAATAAATAAAGGTTAATAAATAAAGGTTAATAAATAAAGGTTAAAGGTTAATAAATATAGGTTAAAGGTTAATAAATATAGGTTAAAGGTTAATAAATATAGGTTAAAGGTTAATAAATAAAGGTTAAAGGTTAATAAATATAGGTTAAAGGTTAATAAATAAAGGTTAAATTAAAATCAACTAATGTCTACCTCCATGCTGGCAGACGGGGATCTGTTACTGGCCAGCTGTGCTCAGGATTGTCTGATCCGGGTTTGGAGGCTGGTTGCCAAGTCTAGGACGAAGAGAAACGAGCAGGAAGAACGCACCATTAGGATGTCTGAAGATGTCTTTACACTGACACAGAACGGTGAGCAGACAGCATCAGGTTTCATTAGAAAAATGTGTTGATTTAGAATTATTAAAAATGAATGATTAAATCAAAACTTCAGGTTTGAGTCACTTTCACAGTCTGTTTCAATGTCTGTCTAGCAAGAAGAATCAAGAATCACGTGATCATTAATGTGAATGTCATCATTGTTGATGTTCGTTGAATTGATGCCTTTATATTTAAATGTATTTTAAATGTCGTTATTTTAATCGGGGGAAATTTGTATTGTTTGATCCTTGGCAACAACCGTACAATTCTAAAACATGCCTTTTAACTGAATAAGTTATCACACAAATGTGGATGGAGTTTGTGATTGTACAATCATACCGTTCGACTTTAGATTCATGCATGTTGTCTTTTTGCCCCAGATGCGTCCTCAGCATTTGCAGTGACGCTAGAGTCAGTCCTTGCCGGCCACGAGAACAAGGTCTATGGAGTCCACTGGCAGCCCCCTGTCATCAAAGGTACTTTACTGTCAACCTATACGCCATTTGTTCCCCAGATCACACTTGACTTATTTCACTGTGATGTGGAGGTGTCATACTAAATGATTTCATGGGGATGGAGGGAGAGTGATTTGTTCCACACGCCCATGACATCAGAAAGGGTGAACCCTGAACTCTTTTAATAGTTCACATCACTCACTGTCTGTCCGCTGCGGTACTTTCATGATGTTTTTATCCATCCAACCCGCGTTGCTGTATTGTGGCTCCGAGGAAGACGTTTCTCCTAGGTACAGTTTAGCATCATGGGGCGATTTCACTACTGTGTTCCTTCATTGTGAAGCTCTTTGTCTCCCCTACAGGTGGCGACCAGCACCAGGCTCTGAGCCTGCTCTCTGCTTCCATGGACAAGACCATGATCCTGTGGGCTCAGGAGGAAGGCTCAGGGGTGTGGGTGGAGCAGGTCAGTGTCTACTTCTGGTTGTGTCCCAAACAGCACCCTGTTCCCCATAGGGCACTACTTTGGTCTCTGATCTTAATAGGGTGGCGCTCATATATATACAGTGTTGTAACAATGTACAAATGGTTAAAGAACACAAGGGAAAATAAATAAGCATAAATATGGGTTGTGTATTTACAATGGTGTTTGTTCTTCACTGGTTGCCCTTTTCTTGTGGCAACTAGTCACAAATCTTGCTGCTGTGATGGCACACTGTGGAATTTCCCCCAGTAGATATGGGAGTTTATCAAAATTGGATTTGTTTTCGAATTCTTTGTGGATCTGTGTAATCTGAGGGAAATATGTATCTCTAATATGGTCATACGTTGGACAGGAGGTTAGGAAGTGCAGCTCAGTTTCAACCTCATTTTGTGGGCAGTGTGCACATAGCCTGTCTTCTCTTGAGAGCCATGTCTGCCTACAGCGGCCTTTCTCAATAGCAAGGTTATGCTCACTAAGTCTGTACATAGTCAAAGCTTTCCTTAATTTTGGGTCAGTCACAGTGGTCAGGTATTCTGCCGCTGTGTACTCTGAAGGTTTGGGAATCGCTTCCTTTTAGGTGGTTATAGAATTTAACGGCTCTTTTCTGGATTTTGATAATTAGTGGGTATCGGCCTAATTCTGCTCTGCATGCATTATTTGGTGTTCTACGTTGTACACGGAGGATATTTTTGCAGAATTCTGCGTGCAGAGTCTCAATTTGGTGTTTGTCCCATTTTGTGAAGTCTTGGTTGGTGAGCGGACCCCAGACCTCACAACCGTAAAGGGCAATGGGCTCTATGACTGATTCAAGTATTTTTAGCCAAATCCTAATTGGTATGTTGAAATCTATGTTCCTTTTGATGGCATAGAATGCCCTTCTTGCCTTGTCTCTCAGATCGTTCACAGCTTTGTGGAAGTTACCTGTGGCGCTGATGTTTAGGCCAAGGTATGTATAGTTTTTTGTGTGCTCTAGGGCAACAGTGTCTAGATGGAATTTGTATTTGTGGTCCTGGTGACTGGACCTTTTTTGGAACACCATTATTTTGGTCTTACTGAGATTTACTGTCAGGGCCCAGGTCTGACAGAATCTGTGCATAAGATCTAGGTGCTGCTGTAGGCCCTCCTTGGTTGGTGACAGAAGCACCAGATCATCAGCAAACAGCAGACATTTGACTTCGGATTCTAGTAGGGTGAGGCCGGGTGCTGCAGACTTTTCTAGTGCCCACGCCAGTTTGTTGATATATATATTGAAGAGGGTGGGGCTTAAGCTGCATCCCTGTCTCACCCCACAACCCTGTGTGAAGAAATGTGTGTTTTTTGCCAATTTTAACCGCACACTTGTTGTTTGTGTACATGGATTTTATAATTTGTCGTATGTTTTACCCCCAACACCACTTTCCATCAGTTTGTATAGCAGACCCTCATGCCAAATTGAGTCGAAGGCTTTTTTGAAATCAACAAAGCATGAGAAGACTTTGCCTTTGTTTTGGTTTGTTTGGTTGTCAATTAGGGTGTGCAGGGTGAATACATGGTCTGTTGTACGGTAATTTGGTAAAAAGCCAATTTGACATTTGCTCAGTAAATTGTTTTCATTGAGGAAATGTACGAGTCTGCTGTTAATGATAATGCAGAGGATTTTCCCAAGGTTACGGTTGACGCATTTTCCACGGTAGTTATTGGGGTCAAATTTGTCTCCACTTTTGTGGATTGGGGTGATCAGTCCTTGGTTCCAAATATTGGGGAAGATGCCAGAGCTAAGGATTATGTTAAAGAGTTTTAGTATAGCCAATTGGAATTTGTTGTCTGTTCATTTGATCATTTCATTGAGGATACCATCAACACCACAGGCCTTTTTGGGTTGGAGGGTTTTTATTTTGTCCTGTAACTCATTCAATGTAATTGGAGAATCCAGTGGGTTCTGGTAGTCTTTAATAGTTGATTCTAAGATCTGTATTTGATCATGTATATGTTTTGTTATAGAGCCAAAAAGATTGGAGAAGTGGTTTACCCATACATCTCCATTTTGGATAGATAATTCTTTGTGTTGTTTGTTTAGTGTTTTCCAATTTTCCCAGAAGTGGTTAGTCTATGGATTCTTCAATTACATTGAGCTGATTTCTGACATGCTGTTCCTTCTTTTTCCGTAGTGAATTTCTGTATTGTTTTAGTGATTCACCATAGTGAAGGCGTAGACTCAGGTTTTCCAGGTCTCTATGTTTTTGGTTGGACAGGTTTCTCAATTTCTTTCTTAGATTTTTGCATTCTTCATCAAACCATTTGTCATTGTTGTTAATTTTCTTCGGTTTTCTATTTGAGATTTTTAGATTTGATAGGGAAGCTGAGAGGTCAAATATACTGTTCAGATTTTCTACTGCCAAGTTTACACCTTCACTATTACAGTGGGACGTTTTACCCAGGAAGTTGTCTAAAAGGGATTGAATTTGTTGTTGCCTAATTGTTTTTTGGTAGGTTTCCAAACTGCATTCCTTCCATCTATAGCATTTCTCAATGTTACTCAGTTCCTTTGGCTTTGATGCCTGTCTCTCTCTCTCTCTCTCTCTCTCTCTCTCTCTGTGTCTCTCTGTCTGGGTGTCTCTCTGTGTGTGTGTGTGTGTCTCTGTCTGTCGGTCTCTCTCGGCTTTTGTCTCTCTCAGAACATCTGCTGTTTCTCTGTGCTGGGCTAAATTTAACAGAAGTGTGGAAGATGTGAGTTCCTCCCCATCTGCCCCTGAGTTTCAGGAGTGTTGAATTCTGGGAGAGACCTTATATAACCTGTCTTCTCCTCCTCCACTCTTAACATCTCCTCTGAAATCAATAGATGACTATGCTACTACAAAGGACATAGTTGACTTTATCACCAGAATCATGCTTAAGTCCCAATGTCAGAGAGAACATTGCAGAGCTCTACTGTACGACTATTTGGCTTGCATATGTGCCTAAATATTTAGCTGTGCGTTTCCCTTTAAGAGCACCAGTATACCTAGAATAATGAAGGATTCTAGCTTTATTACCTCAAATATTTTGTATTGTGTTCCCAAATTCTTTTGTGTGTGTGCCTACATTTTTCAACTTAGGCACACATGTGCTCCTTGTAAAAAAACAAGTCAGCGTAGAGCTCTGCTTTGTAGCATGGCTAGATAGTGATGACCCCCCCTCACTGGCTATCAGCCTAAAAGCAGGCCTTGGCCCATATTCATAAAGCATCTCATCTTAGGAGTGCTGATCTACGATCAGGTCCACCTTGTCCTTGTAATCTTATTCATTTTAATCAAAAATGCTAAACTGATCCTAGATCAGCACTCAGTCTAAGACACTTTGAATATAGGGCCAGGCCCTCACCCCAATCCAACCTGAACAGGGTTTTGAGTGGCACTCTCGGAGAGGAAGATGACATGATGGAAGGATAACAGTCTACAGGTGATCGATCAATCGATCTTGGCGTTTGCGTGTACAGTGGCAGAAATTCAGTTCTCCACTCTGACACCAGGAGACTGATAAGGATCTGCAACAAAGTTTAAAAATTGTTCCAGGCTCCTATTCTTGACGTTAATTAGAACAAGGTCGTCAATCGAAGGAAAGAGCAGCAGCAGCAGGTCTCTGGAAAAGACAACATGGCTCCTCTGGCCAGGGCTTTGACACAGCAAGGCAGAAGGAATACACACCTGGAATAGCTCCTGTCTTTGTTCAGTGTGAAAGTGCATAAGATATGTGAACAGTTAATTTTTTTCCCCCTGATTTTTCAAACGGGGAAAACCTTACAAAGGAAGCCAACGTCTGTTATTGTACACGTCAATGATTGACATCTAATTGCAGATTTCTTCCTCCCCACTGTGCTCACATCCAGTGGAAAGCTCGATAGGTGTAATTCACATTAATAATACTCTTTTGTCAAAGGACATTACAATCTCAAAAACCCCACACTTAAAAAGTGCTGGGCAAAGTCCAGGTTAATGGAAGCGCACAGAGAGTGGGGAGAGTTTTGTCACTGTTATCAATGACACATTCACAATTGGGATAGATTACATTGCTAAGGCCTTTCACATGTCCTGTCTGCACCAGAAGGATGCATATCCCTTGCTATACTGAACCAAAATATAAAGGCAACATGTAAAATGTTGGTCCCATGTTTCATGAGCTGAAAATAAAGATCCCAGAATTCTTCCATGCGCACAGAAAGCTTATTTTTCTCAAGTTTTGTGCACAAATTTGTTTACCTCCCTGTTAGTGAGCATTTCTCCTTTGCCAAGATAATCCATCCACCTGACTGGTGTGGCATATCAAGAAGCTGATTAAACAGCATGATCATTACACAGGTGCACCTTGTGATGGGGACAATAAAAGGCCTCTCTAAAATGTGCAGTTTTGTCACACAACACAATGCCACAGATGTTTCAAGTTTTTGAGGCAGCGTGCAATTGGTATACTGACTGCAGGAATGTCCACCAGAGCTGTTGCCACAGAAGTGAATGTTCGTTTCTCGTCCATAAGCCGTTTAAGATAATTTGGCAGTATGTCCATAACCGTAGACCATGTGTAACCAAGCCAGCCCAGGACCTCCACATCCGACTTCTTCACCTGTGGGATCGTCTGAGACCAGTCCCCAGACAGCTGATGAAACTGAGGAGTATTTCTGTCTGTAATAACGCCCTTTTGTGGGGAAAAATTAATTCTGAGTGGGTGGGTCTGGCTGCCAAGTGGCTGGGCCTGGCTGCCAAGTGGGTGGGCCTGGCTGCCAAGTGGGTGGGCCTGGCTGCCAAGTGGGTGGGCCTGGCTGCCAAGTGGGTGGGCCTGGCTGCCAAGTGGGTGGGCCTGGCTGCCTAGTGGGTGGGCCTGGCTGCCTAGTGGGTGGGCCTGGCTGCCTAGTGGGTGGGCCTGGCTCCCAATTGGGTGATCCTATGCCCTCCAAGGCTCATCCTGTCCAGTCATGTGAAATCCATAGATTAGGGACTAATACCATTTTTTCAATGGACTGATTTCATTATATTAACTAACTCAGTAAAATCATTGAAATTGTTGCATGTTGCGTTTATATATTTTTTTATTCAGTGTAGATCAGGTTCATGTTCAGTGAGGAGAAAATGTTTTTAAAAGGGAAGTGAAATGGGGGAGGAACAACCAGAACTTGTCTAATAAGAAACGCTTGTTTTCATTTTCCGTTATGAAAGGTTTTGCTATGGCGTTCCCTACTGAACACACCCCAGGACTTAAAGGCCCACTGAGCTTAGCCAGGCAGTACATGACCAACCTGGGCTACGTCTTAATTAACACCTTACCCCTACGTGATGATTAGAGTAATTGGTGAAATTTAGCGGAGGGTCTGGCGTAAATCACCAAGTACTAACGAGTCATACTGGTAATTAGGGACCGGGGAGGCCAATAGACCAGAGCATCCCTCCCTCCCTCAGATGTGTCTGTGTGTCTGTGTTTGTGTGTCTGTGTTTGTGTGTCTGTGTTTGTGTGTCTGTGTTTGTGTGTCTGTGTTTGTGTGTCTGTGTTTGTGTGTCTGTGTTTGTGTGTCTGTGTTTGTGTGTCTGTGTTTGTGTGTCTGTGTTCGTGTGTCTGTGTTCGTGTGTCTGTGTCTGTGTTTGTGTGTCTGTGTTCGTATGTCTGTGTCTGTGTTCATATGTCTGTGTCTGTGTTCGTATGTCTGTGTCTGTGTTCATATGTCTGTGTCTGTGTTCGTATGTCTATGTTCGTATGTCTGTGTCTATGTTCGTATGTCTGTGTCTATGTTCGTATGTCTGTGTCTATGTTCGTATGTCTGTGTCTATGTTCGTATGTCTGTGTCTGTCTCTATGTTCGTGTGTCTGTGTTCGTGTGTCTGTGTCTATGTTCTTATGTCTGTGTTTGTGTGTCTGTGTTCGTATGTCTGTGTCTGTGTTCGTATGTCTGTGTATGTGTTCGTGTGTCTGTGTGTCTGTGTTCGTGTGTCTGTGTTCGTGTGTCTGTGTCTATGTTCGTGTGTCTGTGTTTGTATGTCTGTGTCTGTGTTTGTGTCTGTGTCTGGGTTCGCGTGTGGGTTCGCGTGTCTGTGTGTGTTCGTATATCTGTGTTTGTGTGTCTGTCTGTGTTCGTATTTGTCTGTGTTCGTATTTGTCTGTGTTCGTATTTGTCTGTACGTGTGTTCTTTTTATTTTACTTAACCTTTATTTTGACGGGGAGTCAATGCTGAGACCAACACCTCTTGTCTTTGTGTATCCATCAACCAATCAAATCAAATTGTATGTCACATGCGCCAAATACAACAGGTGTCGACCTTACTGTGAAATTCTTACTTACAAGCCCCTAACCAACAGTGCAGTTCAAGAAAGAGTTAAGAAAATATTTACCAAATAAACTAAAGTAAAAAATACAATTATAAAGTAACACAATTACATAACAATAACGAGGCTATATACAGGGGGTACCACTACCGAGTCAATGTGTGGAGGTACAGTTTAGTCGAGGTCATTTGTACGTGTAGGTTAATGAATTAGTTTATCTAGTTGTCAAAAAGTGCTTTACAGGAACCGATCTAGACCCCAAAGAGCAAGCAGAGACAGTAGCATAGGCCAGGGAAAACTCCTTAGATGGAAGAAACCAATAGAGGACCTAGTTTTCCCTGGCCTATGCTACTGTCTCTGCTTGCTCTTTGGGGTCTAGATCGGTTCCTGTTTCATATAAACCTGTGGATGGTCAAAGCATCCCTTTACTGTACCGTATGGCCTTCTCATTGGTTTCCAGAACAACATCCTTCAGTCCCTCTCCCTCCTTTCTCTTGAATGAAATATGCCTCCCCCTCTTCTCTGTAGTTCTTGTACTGTTCCTCCCCCTCTATCCGCCTGCCAGCGATAAGACCCCGCGTCGCACCTCACATCCATATTGTTTTCCCTGCCTAACAAGACTGATGTCGTTTTTGTTGTGCCTCTGTGAATTTTGCATGATTCACGGCGGGGCTGTTGTGTGTGTAAAAAATCAATCGGGTTAATGTTGCATCGCTCTGTCCTCCCTCGTATCTCCTCGTCGTCTATCCCCTGAATGGCTGGGGAGATGGATCTCTCCTGGTCGTCTATCCCCTGAATGGCTGGGGAGATGGATCTCTCCTGGTCGTCTATCCCCTGAATGGCTGGGGAGATGGATCTCTCCTGGTCATCTATCCCCTGAATGGCTGGGGAGATGGATCTCTCCTGGTCGTCTATCCCCTGAATGGCTGGGGAGATGGATCTCTCCTGGTCGTCTATCCCCTGAATGGCTGGGGAGATGGATCTCTCCTGGTCGTCTATCCCCTGAATGGCTGGGGAGATGGATCTCTCCTGGTCGTCTATCCCCTGAATGGCTGGGGAGATGGATCTCTCCTGGTCGTCTATCCCCTGAATGGCTGGGGAGATGGATCTCTCCTGGTCGTCTATCCCCTGAATGGCTGGGGAGATGGATCTCTCCTGGTCGTCTATCCCCTGAATGGCTGGGGGAGATGGATCTCTCCTGGTCATCTATCCCCTGAATGGCTGGGGAGATGGATCTCTCCTGGTCGTCTATCCCCTGAATGGCTGGGGAGATGGATCTCTCCTGGTCGTCTATCCCCTGAATGGCTGGGGAGATGGATCTCTCCTGGTCGTCTATCCCCTGAATGGCTGGGGAGATGGATCTCTCCTGGTCGTCTATCCCCTGAATGGCTGGGGAGATGGATCTCTCCTGGTCGTCTATCCCCTGAATGGCTGGGGAGATGGATCTCTCCTGGTCGTCTATCCCCTGAATGGCTGGGGAGATGGATCTCTCCTGGTCGTCTATCCCCTGAATGGCTGGGGGAGATGGATCTCTCCTGGTCATCTATCCCCTGAATGGCTGGGGAGATGGATCTCTCCTGGTCGTCTATCCCCTGAATGGCTGGGGGAGATGGATCTCTCCTGGTCATTTATCACCTGAATGGCTGGGGGAGATGGGTCTCTCCTCCTCGTTGTCTATCCCCTGAATGGCTGGGGTAGATTGGTGCCACTCAAGTGAAAGCGGACATTTATAGCAGTTGTTAGTTCCGCCTTATCGCAGCCTTAGGATCAACAGAAATTTGTCTTTGAAGGTCATTGATGGCTGAGCCTCTAGGAGGGAGAATAATGAAGTTGGCACTAAAAACCTCCCTGTCAAGCTGCTGCTAAGGCCCCCAGGTTACATGTATCATTACGCTACAAGGAGAAGAAATTTGTAGGCCTAATGTTTGGTGAATGTTATTCAAATTTCAACCCAAAATCCAACTTGAATAGGACTAAGAGTATACCTGCTGCTGCTACTACTACTACTACTGCTTCTGCTACTAATACCACTACTACTACTCTCTCTCTTTATCCCTTCCTTCTCTCTTTAGCCCCTTCTCACTCACTCAATTCAATGGTCTTTATTGGCATGGAAACCTATGTTAAGTAGGTCATATACAAAAGTGAAATAAACAATAAAAATGAACAGTAAACATTACACTCACAGAAATTCCAAAATAATAAAGACATTAACAATGTCATTATGTGTTGTAACGATGTGCAAATAGTTAAAGTACAAAAGGGAAAATAAATATGGTTTGTATTTCCAATGGTGTTTGTTCTTCACTGGTTGCCCTTTTCTTGTGGCAACAGGTCACAAATCTTGCTTCTGTGATGGCACACTGGGATTTCACCCAGTCGATATGGGAGTTTATCAAAATCGGGTTTGTTTTCGAATTCTTTGTTTATCTCAGGGAAATATGTCTCTAATATGGTCATACATTTAACAGGAAATGCAGCTCAGGAAATGCAGCTCAGTTTCCACCTTATTTTGTGGGCAGCCTTTCTTCTCTTGAGAGCCAGGTCTGCCTACAGCAGCATTTCTCAATAGCAAGGCTATGGTCACTGAGTCTGTACATAGTCAAAGCTTTCCTTAAGTTTGGGTCAGTCATAGTGGTCAGGAAATCCCAGTGTGCCATCACAGCAGCAATATTTGTGACCTGTTGCCACAAGAAAAGGGCAACAAGTGAAGAACACACATAATTGAAAATTCTGCCACAGTGGTCAGGTATTCTGCCACAGTGTACTCTCTGTTTAGGGCCAAATAGCATTCTAGTTTGCTCTGTTTTTTTGTTAATTATTTCCGATGTGTCAACAAGTCATCCTCTCTCGCTCTCTATTTCTCTCTCTCTCTATTTCTCTCTCTCTCTCGCGCGCTTCATCCTCTCTCTCTCTCTCTCTCTCGCGCGCTTCATCCCCTCTCTCTCTTTCTCTCTCTCTCTCTCTTGCTTCGTCTCGCTCTCTCGCTCTCTCTCTCTCTCTCGCGCTCCATCCCCCCTCTCTCTCTCTCTCGCGCGCTTCAGCCCCCCTCTCTCTCTCTCTCTCGTGCTTCATCCCCCCTCTCGTGCTTCATCCCCTCTTTCTCTCTCTCTCTCGTGCTTCATCGTCTCTTTCTCTCTCTCTTGCTTCATCGTCTCTTTCTCTCTCTCTTGCTTCATCGTCTCTCTCTCGCTCTCTCTCTCTCGTGCTTCATCGCCTCTCTTTCTCTCTCTCTCTCGTGCTTCATCGTCTCTCTCTCTCTCGATTGGACTGGATCTCTTCCTTTGGGCCAGGTTTAGCTGCTAGGGTTCTGTAAAAGGGCATGCCCTTTGTTCCGGTAGGTTGAGTGGTGTGACCTGATGAGCAGCTCAATCGGTATAGGACCCAGGCTTTCATGAACTCTTCATGAACAAAGACTTAGGCCTAGTTGGATATGACAATATTGCAAGGTTCTTGTACATGTTTTCTTCATGTGTTATACTCTCAGGAGCAAATATTGAGTTTGAGGTAGTTGACACCTTTTTAGTGTTATCAGTTTGTATTTCTCGTTGTTTCTTTAATACTTGTATGTTTACTAGTGTGGTAGATGTTGCTGAGTGAAAGTTATTTCTCTGTTGCACTTTAATCCTTCTGCAAATGGCCCTGGTTACACAGCCGACAAAAGTGTTTTTAATGTAGGCTGTCTTGTTATTTTGATTTAGGTTTTTAAAATGGTTTTTAAAATGGTTTTCCCCTGGATATCACTGTCAGTTATTGTTAATTGGAAAATTACTTCATTGGGAAATTGTCCAAATTGGGGGTCCGTATTAATAAAGCGTCCTTAGAGCAGGAGTCCTGATCTAGAATTAGTTGAACCTTTTATTGACAGGTCTGTTCCTAGATCAGCACTCTTTTTGAATATGGGTGCTGATGATAGACTTACGACACCTGTGAAAAGAAAGTATTCTGTCTCTAGTTTATACACTGCACGTTGAACTACCAGTACATAACTTCTCTCTATATATAGATTTAATGAAATATAGATGTACATAAATGTACTGCAGCATTATTAAAGTGTGAAGCGGGTGGTTGTGATGTTGAAAGACCAGATTGTATTGTGTTCGCCGCAGGCCGATTTTTTGTCGACGCGGATGGTTGGGTGGGCCAGAACATAATTCAAATCATTTGTACCCTGCAAATTGATCACAACTAAGACCAAAAAGAGATGTATTTGAAAATAACATTCATTTCATAGCTTGATTACATCGAGACACAATCACATGTTTATTCATGGGGATATTTATGAAAATGTTTAGCTGAATTCCTGGTGGTGATAGGCTTTTTTTTTTGACTAAAAACAAAAATCCGATTTTAATTATTCTATTTTTTTACTAAATCACTGGCGGGGGCGCGTTTTGTCGACCCCTGATAGGTATTAGGATGCCATTTGAGACGTAACCTACTTGTATGGAGCAATTACATTCCCTGTTTAAAGGCTCTCCCACTCAAATCCAAGTCTAGTCTTAATGTGTTCTCGAGCCATGTGCTTTTTGGCGGCCATTTGTAATGTGATATGGAGCACTGGGACTGCTTTCATTATCGCATTAGAAGATACATGTATTCCCAAAACAACACCATTTATTTCCCTCTAATAATGAGTCTTCCAGCTTTGCATCATTTCATCTTCTGACTTGACTACCTGATTTATTTGTCACCCACCCTTTGCGCTTGAATGGTGTTTGTTAAGGAGAGATGGTTGGATGGAGAAAGAGTGGACATATAAAGTGCCTTCAGAAAGTATTCGCAACCCTTGACTTTTTACATATTTTGTTGTTACAGCCTGAATTTAACATGGATTCAATTTAGTTTTTGTCCCTGACCTACACACTATACACCATAATGTCTAAGTGGAATTATGTCTTTCGAAATGTTTACTAATTAACAAAAAATGAAAAGCTGAAATGTCTTGAGTCAAGAAGTATTCAACCCATTTGTTATGGCAAGCCTAAATACATTCAGGAGTAAAAAAAAATTATGTACTTAACAAGATTTTTTACTGATGACCTAATCTCTGTTCCCCACTCATACCATTATCTGTAAGGTACCTCAGTCTAGCAGTGCATTTCAAACACCGATTCAACCACCAAGACCAGGGAGGTTTTCCAATGCCTCGCAAAGAAAGGCATCTATTGGTAGATGGGTAAAAAAAAAAAAGCAGACATTGAATATCCCTACGAGCATGGTGAAGTTATTAATTATTAACTCGGTTGTCAAAGAGGAAGGAAACTGCTCAGGGATTTCAAAACAGTTAGGGGTTAATGGCTGTGATAGAACACTGATAATGGATCAACAACATTGTAGTTACTCCACAATACTAACCTAAGTGACATTGTAAAGGAAGCCTGTACAGAATTCAAATATTCCCAAACATCCTGTTTGCAACAAGGCACCGAAGTAAAACTGCTAAACATGTCAAAGCAATATACTTTTTGTCCTGAATACAAAGTGTTATGTTTGGAGAAAATCCAAAGCAACAGATTACTGAGTACCACTCTCCATTTTTTGAAGCATGGTGATGGCTGCATCATGTTATGGGTATGCTTGTAATCGTTAAGGACTGGGGAGTTTTTCAGGATAAAAAATAAATGGAATAGAGCTAAGCACAGGCAAAATCCTTGAGGAAAACCTGTTTAAGTCTGCTTTTCACTAGACACTGGGAGATCAATTCACTTTTCAGCAGGACAATAACCTAAAACACAAGGCCAAATATGCACTGCAATTGCTTATCTAGAAGACAGTCAATGTTCTTGGGTGGCCGAGTTACTGTTCTTAATTCAGGCTGTAACACAAAATGTGGAAAAAGTCAAGGGGTATGAATACTTTCTGAAGGCACTGTAAATCAGTGGACCATAGCTCTAATACCTAGGATTATCTATTAGTTGTTTCTTATTAGTACGGTCAGGAGGTTTGCCTGACTAGCCTCGAACTAGCTAGGTCCTGAGTTTTTAATGTCATAATTGGTGATGTAGTGGTAGAAAAAAAATAGGTGTGTAAACGCTGATCATCGGTCGAGGTGGATAAAGTAACGCTCCCTATACTTTTCCCAGAAAATGGGCCTAAATGGGGTTTACGTTTGTTTAACCTCTACTACACCGCTGGTCCTAATGTAATTTAACCTCTGCTGGACCTAATGTCATTTAACCTCTACTACACCGCTGGTCCTAATGTCATTTAACCTCCGCTGGTCCTAATGTCATTTAACCTCTACTACACCGCTGGTCCTAATGTCATTTAACCTCCGCTGGTCCTAATGTCATTTAACCTCTACTAAACCGCTGGTCCTAATGTCATTTAACCTCCGCTGGTCCTAATGTCATTTAACCTCCGCTGGTCCTAATGTCATTTAACCTCTACTACACCGCTGGTCCTAATGTCATTTAACCTCCGCTGGTCCTAATGTCATTTAACCTCTGCTGGTCCTAATGTCATTTAACCTCTGCTGGACCTAATGTCATTTAACCTCTACTACACCGCTGGTCCTAATGTCATTTAACCTCCGCTGGTCCTAATGTCATTTAACCTCTACTACACCGCTGGTCCTAATGTCATTTAACCTCTACTACACCGCTGGTCCTAATGTCATTTAACCTCCGCTGGTCCTAATGTCATTTAACCTCTGCTGGTCCTAATGTCATTTAACCTCTACTACACCGCTGGTCCTAATGTCATTTAACCTCCGCTGGTCCTAATGTCATTTAACCTCTGCTGGTCCTAATGTCATTTAACCTCTGCTGGTCCTAATGTCATTTAACCTCTACTACACCGCTGGTCCTAATGTCATTTAACCTCCGCTGGTCCTAATGTCATTTAACCTCTACTACACCGCTGGTCCTAATGTCATTTAACCTCTACTACACCAATGGTCCTAATGTCATTTAACCTCTGCTGGTCCTAATGTCATTTAACCTCTACTACACCGCTGGTCCTAATGTCATTTAACCTCTACTACACCAATGGTCCTAATGTCATTTAACCTCTACTACACCAATGGTCCTAATGTCATTTAACCTCTACTACACCAATGGTCCTAATGTCATTTAACCTCTACTACACCGCTGGTCCTAATGTCATTTAACCTCTACTACACCGCTGGTCCTAATGTCATTTATCCTCCGCTGGTCCTAATGTCATTTATCCTCCGCTGGTCCTAATGTCATTTAACCTCTACTACACCAATGGTCCTAATGTCATTTAACCTCTACTACACCAATGGTCCTAATGTCATTTAACCTCCGCTGGTCCTAATGTCATTTAACCTCTGCTGGTCCTAATGTCATTTAACCTCTACTACACCGCTGGTCCTAATGTCATTTAACCTCCGCTGGTCCTAATGTCATTTATCCTCCGCTGGTCCCCTCCCTCTCTCGCTCCCCTCCCTCTCTCTCGCTCTCTCCAGGTGCGTGTAGGGGAGGTGGGGGGAAACACACTGGGTTTCTACGGTTGTCAGATGAGTCCAGACGGATCCATGATCCTGGCCCATGCCTTCCACGGAGCGCTGCATCTCTGGACCCAGAGCCACGGCAAAGAGGTGAGACTTCTATTCTATTTCATTATTCTACATCTCTGGACCCAGAGCCACGGCAAAGAGGTGAGACTTCTATTCTATTTCATTATTCTACATCTCTGGCACCAGAACCACGACAAAGAGGTGAGAATTATGGGACAGTACAGCAGTGCAGTGCCAACGACACTTCACATAGCCCCCTGCTTGTGAAGATAGACTAATGATTCATCTGCACAGTAGTGGGTCTATCCCAAATGAGCGAGGGAGGGAGCGAGAGAGACTGTGCTAAGTGTAATTAAACTGACTAAAGACCCAGACTGCTGGAGTGTATGACTGGGAATCAGACCTGACTCTGAGTGGCTGACTACTCTGTTACCCTGGGAACCAGAACTGACTGAGTGGCTGACTACTCTGTTATACCTTTGTTGTTTCACACTGATCTGAGTCTAACTGAGCTGATCTGTTCTGGCCTGGTTCAACATGAAAGAAACACATCTGAGTCAACACAGTGTGGTTGGGGTCGCCAGGATAGTGTGGAGAAGGTATCGAGTCTGATTCCCAGTTACCTGGCTCAGCAGTGTGAAAAGGGCATGTCTGTGTGTGTGGTGTCCCAGGGAGAGGGGAGACCAGTGGTGGTGGTGGTATCTGGTCACTGACTCAATCTGTTTCTGTCTGAATTAATAAAGCAATTAACATCCCATCATGCTTAGGGTCATTATTTTGTCTACCATGACTGGAAGAGATCTCAGTGACTTTGAAAAAGAGGTCTCAAAGGAGCATCGGGGGTATAAAGGGTGTGTGTCTGTCACCCAATTCAACACTTATAGGAGAGACTGAAGTAGTGCCTGAGACAGCGTTTTCCACCAACATCAACAAAACACCAAATTATGTAATGTCACATCCCTCCAATAGAGGTCCAGACACTTGTAGAATCTATGCCAATGCGCATTGAAGCTGTTCTGGTGGCTCGTGGTGGCCCAACACCCTATTAAGACACTTTATGTTGGTGTTTCCTTTATTTTGGCAGATACCTGTGGTCACTGACTCTCTCTGTTTCTGTCTGTTATGTCCCAGGGAGAGTGGAGACCAGGGGTGGTGATATCTGGTCACTGACTCTCTCTGTTTCTGTCTGTTATGTCCCAGGGAGAGTGGAGACCAGGGGTGGTGATATCTGGTCACTGACTCTCTCTGTTTCTGTCTGTTATGTCCCAGGGAGAGTGGAGACCAGGGGTGGTGATATCTGGTCACTGACTCTCTGTTTCTGTCTGTTATGTCCCAGGGAGAGTGGAGACCAGGGGTGGTGATATCTGGTCACTGACTCTCTGTTTCTGTCTGTTATGTCCCAGGGAGAGTGGAGACCAGGAGTGGTGATATCTGGTCACTGACTCTCTGTTTCTGTCTGTTTGTTATGTCCCAGGGAGAGTGGAGACCAGGGGTGGTGATATCTGGTCACTGACTCTCTGTTTCTGTCTGTTTGTTATGTCCCAGGGAGAGTGGAGACCAGGGGTGGTGATATCTGGTCACTTCAACGCAGTTCAGGACCTGAGCTGGGACCCTGAGGGCGAATTCATCCTCAGTGTGGGGTCAGACCAGACCACCAGGCTACTAACACCCTGGAAGAGGATGGACCAAACACAGGTACATGTAACCTAGGGCTCTCCAATCCTCTTCCTGCAGAGCTACCCTCCTGTAGGTTTTTGCTCGATCCTCAGTTGTAACTAACCTGATTCAGCTTAGCAACCAGCTAATTATTAAAATCAGGTGTGCTAGATTAGGGTTGGAGTGTCTCTGTCCCTGATGTAACCTATAAACCCCTTTCACTCCTATAGGCAGACTCAAGTATGCACTGAAGACACCTAAATACCACATAGACATAATGTTGATGCCCCCAAAGAGCTCCAATAATGAAACCATAATGCAATTCTAGAGAAAATATACTTTTGTATGCAGTACTACATTTTTTTAATGCATTTTTATTTAACCTTTATTTAACTATACCAGTCAGTTAAGAACAAAATCTTATTTTCAACGAAGGCCTACCGGGGAACAGTGAGTTCTTCAGGGGCAGAACAACAGATTTTTACCTTGTCAGCTCGGGGATTTGATGCAGCAAACTTTTGTTTTGTGGCCCAACGCTCTAACCACTAGGCTACCTGCCACCTCTTTACTATGGTCTTTACCCAAATGTCTGGCTACATACTGTGGCCCTAAAACTCAAAAGTATATTTTTTGCTCAGTGTTTTTCCCCTTTGTAATGACCAAATATCATCTACCGGTTTTGCATTTTTTTAGTAAGACAGTGTTCTATTGTGTTTCATTTGACATTTACAATAGCATTTTAACAGTTTGTGAAGATGAATTAGTTTTACTATTCCTTCATTTTCTAATGGAAGATGGAGTCAACAATTTGTTGTTTAGGTTTACACTGTAATGTGTCTGTCAGGAAAACCTTGTTAAGAGTGGCAAATGTGTTTCTCTATGTCTCGTATTCATGCACTTAACCACACTCTTCAAATGACTTATTTCTTTCTGAGGTAATTTTTGAAGAGAATAGTGCGTTTTTAGAATGATTCCCAGAGTACCTATTGTGGGAATCTTTTTCAAAGGATCACATAAACCCTTTTACTCTGAAATGAATACTTCTCTCATAGTTATGCATATGTATTAAATGTTGCCATCATATTTCCTAACCCCTTCTCTGAACTCATCACAACGTCACATCCTACACCAGGGACACATTCAGGTGTATTAAATGAAAATAACAAACAAGACACATGAAAGCTATAGGCAGCATCCCAAATATCACCACATCCCCAGTAATGACTATATAGTACACTACTACTATAGGGAATAGAGAGTTATTTGGGCTGCAGCCATAGGAGATCTCCTCCGACATATCCTCCACTATTTCTTCCCTCCTTTCCTCCCCACAGGCCACCTGGCATGAGATCTCAAACTCTAACATTTTACCTCACGATCTCTTCAGGACCCCCCCCCCCCCCCCCCCCCTTCGAGTAACACTCAACCATTACTTCCATGTTAATCGTCCCAGTCGTTTACTTGCCAAAAAGCTACACAGTTATGATCAATTAGCTGATATAGCAACTATTGAATCTGAAACAGGGGAATTACTATCAGAATTAATCCATCAAATATTCTCCCACTTCTATAAAGAACTGTACACCTCTGATTGTAAATCCACACTAAGCCACACTCAGGCCTTTTCTAAAATATTCTCTCAACAGAGGAAGCCACCTTGCTGGGAGCCCGCTATTGCTTGAAATGATTACTACAGCTGTTGACAAGCGTTACATTGGGAGAACTGTGAACACATCACTAATTTCTCTTTTATAAAAAAAATGTAAAAAAAGGTAAGGATGCTACCCAGTGTTCTCACTATCGCCACGATCTTTGATGAACACGTATGTTAGTAATTTCCACAAAGTTGTTGTCATGTCTCGAGACTTACTTACCCAAATTGATCCACACGGACCAAAGTGGGTTTGTTAAAAAGCATTTATCCTTGGATAACCTCAGTTGGCTATTACATACCTTAGATCCATCAAAGTCCACTCTGGACCTCGAAGCCAGTTACACAGCTTTCTTTTTAATTGTTCCACTCTAATCGGGGACTGATTTAGACCTGGGACACCAGGTGGGTTAATTATCAGGTAGAACAGAAAACCAGTAGGCTCCGGACCTCGTTGGGTAATGGTTATAAAACCCATGCCTTAGACGCTTCATCAGAAACAACAGCTCCTTGGGCTATATTATCTCTCTGTGCAGAAAAAGCTTTTGATAGACTAGAATGGTCATATTTCTGGTCTGTCTTGGAACGTATGGGAATCGGCTCCAATTTCATTAATATGACAATCCCTCAGCCATCCCTACATGCCAATCCCTCAGCCATCCCTACATGCCAATCCCTCAGCCATCCCTACATGCCAATCCATCAGCCATAGTTATAACAGACAATATCTGCTCTGCTCTGTTCAGAATCACTAGAAGCAGCAGACAAGGTGATCCAATTTCGCCTCTGCTATTCTTATTATCCATGGAAGCTCTGGCCCAGTTCATTCGTCAATCGAAGGAAATAACACCAATTTCTCTCAAATCTATTGATCACTTCATCTCATTATACACAGATGACATTTGACTATATCTAGACAATGTACAGTATCTTCTGCCTGTTGTGATCACAATAATAGTGTGGTTTCAAATGTATATGGCAAGGTAAATCATCCTGGATGAAATGTATATGGCAAGGTAAATCATCCTGGATGAAATGTATATGGCAAGGTAAATCATCCTGGATGAAATGTATATGGCAAGGTAAATCATCCTGGATGAAATGTATATGGCAAGGTAAATCATCCTGGATGAAATGTATATGGCAAGGTAAATCATCCTGGATGAAATGTATATGGCAAGGTAAATCATCCTGGATGAAATGTATATGGCAAGGTAAATCATCCTGGATGAAATGTATATGGCAAGGTAAATCATCCTGGATGAAATGTATATGGCAAGGTAAATCATCCTGGATGAAATGTATATGGCAAGGTAAATCATCCTGGATGAAATGTATATGGCAAGGTAAATCATCCTGGATGAAATGTATATGGCAAGGTAAATCATCCTGGATAAAATGTATATGGCAAGGTAAATCATCCTGGATGAAATGTATATGGCAAGGTAAATCATCCTGGATGAAATGTATATGGCAAGGTAAATCATCCTGGATGAAATGTATATGGCAAGGTAAATCATCCTGGGTGAAATGTATACATTCACCAAGAGGGAAAGACGTAGGAGGACTTTAAATTGTATTTCCAGATTCTAGCATTTCACCCAATCCTACATTGACATGATTCTTCTGCCCACTGGCTGAGTATAGAGAGAAAGATGGTGTCTCCTATTGCCCTGGAAGAGGTGGTCTTCACTGATACAGTATATCCCTTAAACAATGTAAATTACACTTTGGTCCTATTATTGCTCACACAATTTCTGTTTACTGCAAATTGAAAAACATTGTAACTGGGAATCAAAATGACATGCCCATACTCCAATATTTCACAATAATACCTTGCCATCTGGAGGGCGGCCTTTTGCATCCAATAAGTCCAGATGTGGAATACGTAATAAGGGGGAGGGACGAGGGCGAGGAGAAGGTGAGCTGGACCTGCAGCTGCTGAGAGAGGAGGGGTGAGAGAGAGCATCGGAGGAAGCAAGAGAGGGAGGTTAGGGGGAGATAAAGGAAGGACTATTATCATATAACGTAAACATCTCAGTGATTTCCCTACCGATATCTTGGACTGAAATAGTTTGAGAACTTTCCAAGATTTGAAAGATGCATACACATTACCAGTGTTAGCCATTTCTGTTATTTTCAGTAACACAAACTCCAAAGCAAATCAGGGAGAGAAGAATAGGTTTATTCAGAGAGCACAAATCAAGATGTTATGCTTGGAGTCAGATGTTCAGTTTCCTCCTGTCCTCAGCTTTTCCACACAGAACAAAGGACAGGGTGCCACTTATAACTCCCCACCCTAGCCTGGGGTTGACAAATCAGAGGTCCTTGCCGGTTCAACTTGGCCAGTGGCCAAATAACAAGTATCCCACTCCAGACTCAATGTACAGACCAATGAAAACGTGGCCCACGTAACACACGTAGCTCTGAGTTCATGACTGACATCCCACAGATCCTAAACAGATGTTGAACTGAAAACCAACTCCTATTGATCGTTAATCCTAGCCCTCTCGTCCCCTGCGTTGTGCATTTTATCTTCCAAATATTATTACAACGGGCAACTCCTTTTTTTGATATTTTCAGCTTAGGTCATCTATGCTGACCTATGATGTCCCTTTGGAAACCCAACTACCAAAACATCCAATGATGGGATTTATAAAGAAATTATCTTGACTCCCGAAAGGACTGATCTCTATATAAACAACTTTTGGAAAGGTCATTCTGAGCTAGGCATTCAAAAAGTAGGATCTTGGTCACCTCCCTGACCAAGGCCCTTCTCCCCCGATTGTTCAGTTTGGTCGGGCGGCCAGCTCTAGGAAGAGTCTTGGTGGTTCCAAACTTCTTCCATTTAAGAATGATGGAGGCCACTGTGTTCTTAGAGACCTTCAATGCTTCGGAAATGTTTTGGTGCCTTTCCCCAGATCTGTGCCTTGACACAATCCTGTCTAGGAGCTCTAGGGACGATTCCTTTTGACCTCAAGGCCTGATTTTTGCTTTGACCTTATATAGATAGGTGTGTGCCTTTCCAAATCAAATCCAATCAATTTAATTTACCACAGGTGGACTCAATCAAGTTGTAGAAACATCTCAAGGACGATCAATAGAAACAGGATGCACCTGAGCTCAATTTCAAGTCTCATAGCGAAGGGTCTGAATACTTATGTAAATAAGGTATTTTTGTTTTTAATACATTTTTTTTTTATAAATAATGTTTTAAAGTTTTCACTTAGTCATTATGAGGTATTGTGTTTAGTTCTGTTAAGTTCTAAATAAACAGAGGAAAAAACTCTTAGTAAAGCTCAAAGTTTATTCACCTGCTAGGTCATACAGCTGGCCATGTTCTGTTATAATCTCCACCCGGCACAGCCAGAAGAGGACTGGCCACCCCTCATAGCCTGGTTCCTCTCTAGGTTTATAATCTCCACCCGGCACAGCCAGAAGAGGACTGGCCACCCCTCATAGCCTGGTTCCTCTCTAGGTTTATAATCTCCACCCTGCACAGCCAGAAGAGGACTGGCCACCCCTCATAGCCTGGTTCCTCTCTAGGTTTATAATCTCCACCCTGCACAGCCAGAAGAGGACTGGCCACCCCTCATAGCCTGGTTCCTCTCTAGGTTTATATTCTCCACCCGACACAGCCAGAAGAGGACTGGCCACCCCTCATAGCCTGGTTCCTCTCTAGGTTTCTTCCTAGGTTTGGCCTTTCTAGGGGCCGTGCTTCTACACTTGCATTGCTTGCTGTTTGGGGTTTTAGGCTGGGTTTCTGTACAGCACTTTGATATATCAGCTGATGTAAGAAGGGCTTTATAAATGCATTTGAGTTGATATTCACACAAGCAGTGATATTGAACCCTTTCTCCTATGCTGAGCCCCTCCTTACACATCTGAACAGCCAATACACCTATATTGCTATCCAGAACCTTAGTGATTTCTGTTCTTCCTCACTTCATCTGACCTGACCTTGGCCCAAATCCCTCACTCCTCCCCATAGGATTCCTGATTTCCAAAGATAACATATTCTGACAGAATGTAAACGTTCTACATTCCTCTCTCTCCCTCTGATATGGTTAAGGATATTTCATATTTTCAAGTTTTACAACTCAGAACCTATCAGTTTGCTGAGGATTTTTTTTATATATTTAATCCATTTTAGAATAAGGCTGTAACGTTACAAAATGTGGAAACGGTGAAGGGATCTTAACGCTTTCCGTAGGCACTGTATATACAAAACAAGTATGTGAACACCCCTTCAAATTAGTGCATTTGGCTATTTCAGCCACATGTATGAAATCAAGCACACAGTCCTACAATCTCCATAGACAAACATTGGCAGTAGAATGATGAATTATGATTCATGCTTCACGATCTGGATGAAGGACGTATCTGGGTTGAGCGAATGCCAGGACAACGCTACCTGCCCGAATGCATAGTGCCAACTGTAAAGTTTTGTAGAGGAGGAATAATGTTCTGGAGCCGTTTTTCATGGTTTTCAAATCAAATTGTATTAGTCACATGCGCCGAATACAACAGGTGTAGTAGACCTTACCGTGAAATGCTTACTGACAAGCCCCTAACCAACAATACAGTTTAAAAAATATGAATAAGAAATTAAAGTAACAAGTAATTAAACAGCAGCAGTAAAATAACAATAGTGAGACTATATACAGGGGGTACCAGTACAGAGTCAATGTATAGGGGGCACCGGTTAGTCGAGGTAATTGAGGTAATATGTACATGTGGAGTTATTAAAGTGACTATGCATATATAAAAACAGAGAGTAGCAGCGGTGTAATAGAGGGGGGGGGGGGGGCAATGCAAATAGTCTGGGTAGCCATTTGATTAGATGTTCAGGAGTCTTATGGCTTGGCCACTTAGTTCTAGTGAAGGATACATCTTAACGCTACAGCATACAATTACATATTTTAGACGATTCTGTCCTTCCAACTTTGCGGCAACAGTTTGGGGAAAGCTCTTTCCTGTTTCAGCATGACCATGTCCCCGTTCACAAAGTGAGGTCCATACAGAAATGGTTTGTCGAGATCAGTGTGGAAGAACTTGACTGGCCTCCACAGAGCCCTGATCTCAACCCCATCGAACACCTTTGTGATTAATTGGAACGCCGACTACGAGCCAGGACTAATCGCCCAACATCAGTGCCCGACCTCACTTATACACTTGTGACTGAATGGAAGCAAGTACCCGCAGCAATGTTCCAACATCTAGTGGAAAGCCTTCCAAGAAGAGTGGAGGCTGTTATAGCAGCAAAGGGGGAACCAACTCCATATTAATGCCCATGATTTTGGAATAGGATGTTAGACAAGCACGTGTCCACATACTTTTGGTCATGTAGTGTATCTCTTTCCCCTTCCCACAGCCCACCTGGAACAAGATCGCTAACTGTATCTCAGTATGTCTTCAGTAGCTCTTCCCCTCTGTCCCCTGTGTCTTAACTACAGCCTACCTGGCACGAGATCTCTCGCCCCCAGATCCACGGCTATGACATGCAGTGTCTGGCCATGGTGGGCCGCTTCCAGTACGTCTCCGGGGCCGACGAGAAGGTCCTCCGGGTGTTCCGCGCCCCCCGCAACTTTGTGGAGAACTTTGCAAACATCTCTGGCACGCCTCTGGCGAAACTGCTGGCCTCCAGTGTGAGTAGTAGTTCCTAAATCCTGCTTTGCTGTTGGTCGAAGTACCAACATTCTGTTTTGTTATTGTTTGAGCAGTGTGTCAATCAACGCCAGTTGCTTCCTACATCACCCCCAATGGCTACTGTTGGCCTCAATCTCAATTCGTCCTTCCATGATTCATCGCATCCTATGTCTATGCCTCCCCATCAACCATATTGGAGAAGATCCCTCCCCCCGGGCCTTCTTCTCCAATGCATTTTGAGAAGTAGGCAAGGGAAAAGGATGTGAGGACTCGAGGTGAAATGAACTGGGAAAGAGCCTAGAACTTTGAAATTCCCCTTTGACCCCTCTCCCCTGTATGTGTGTGGGTATGTCTGTTTCTCTTTCCCAGGACACTGTAGATCAACCAGAAGGGGCCAGTACCCCTGCCCTAGGTCTCTCCAACAAGGCTGTGTTTCAAGGTACGGCTCCAAGTCCATCCTAAACTTGGTCTATCTGCACATAACCGTCAATGTCTCGTTACATCTGGCTGATTTTGATAGTTTCTTCTTTTGATTGACAGGTGATCTTACTCCCAAGACCAATGAAGAGGGGGGAACCGGGTTCAACAGTGTTTCTGACCGATACCAAGAGTCCTACTTCCACCCGCTCACCCTTAATGGTATTGGTATACTGAAAACTTACCATTCCTATTACAATATTAGACCCATTTAACAGTCGCATCTGTCTGAGGCATGGCTCCCACAATACATAATACCTTCATAAACCTTAATACTGTTTTTTATTGGGATGGGATAAACTTCCTTTCTACACGGCCTCAGTCAGTGCAGCCCATCTCTCCTTCACTCTCTCCATATTTCTGTTTATTCCTTTAAGGGACAATGATATCCAGCCTTCTTGACTGACTATTTATTAGATGCCTCTCCTCTGTTCTATTTTGTTCTGCTCTGTTCTTTAATGCTCTGCTCTGTTCTTTAATGCTCTGCTCTGTTCTTTAATGCTCTGCTCTATTCTGCTCTATTCTTTAATGCTCTGTTCTGCTCTTCTTTAATGCTCTGTTCTGTTCTGCTCTTCTTTAATGCTCTGCTCTGTTCTGCTCTGTTCTTTAATGCTCTGTTCTGCTCTATTCTTTAATGCTCTGTTCTGCTCTTCTTTAATGCTCTGTTCTGTTCTGCTCTTCTTTAATGCTCTGCTCTGTTCTGCTCTGTTCTTTAATGCTCTGTTCTGCTCTATTCTTTAATGCTCTGTTCTGCTCTGTTCTTTAATGCTCTGTTCTGTTCTGCTCTTCTTTAATGCTCTGCTCTGTTCTGCTCTTCTTTAATGCTCTGCTCTGTTCTGCTCTTCTTTAATGCTCTGTTCTGTTCTGCTCTGTTCTTTAATGCTCTGTTCTGCTCTGCTATGCTCTGTTCTCCATGCCTGCATTCTAGAAGAGCGGGATGAATCGGAGCACCTGGAGACATGTAATTACTAAATAAGGATGAGAAGCAGCGCAGGAAGAGAAGGGTGGTGGGATGAGGGCGAGGGGAGTGGGAGTGAGAAAGAGATGGAGAGCGAGACTGGGGGGGGAGAGCGAGACTGGGGGGGGAGTGAGACTGGGGGAGAGAGCGAGAGTGTAAAGAGGGAAGGAAGGTTAACGAGAGGAAGATGAGAGACAGATCTAATTGTATTTGTCACATAATTTGTAAACAACAGGTGTAGACTAACAGTGAAGTGCTTACTTACGGACCCTTCCCAACAATGCAGAGAGAAAAAAATAAGGAAAATAAGAGAAAAAAATAACAGGAGGAATAAATCCACAATGAAAGAGAATCAAGGGATGGGGAGCTTTGGGTGCCTTGCCTCTAGTCAAACACTGTCATGCGTTGTCATTCATTGTGATTGTAAAAATCTCCTTATAGTCTTGAGATCATCATTACAATGACGTCTTATAGGATTACAGAGTTAGGATATTAATGACTCGTTTGTGTGTGTGTGTGCGCAGAGCGAAGTTAGAATATCGATGACTAGGCTACAGGGCTATGTGTGTCTGCATGTACAGTTCTACAGGGAGAGGGAAATGAGGTGGACGGAATAATGAGTCGTTAACAGAATAATGAGTTTACACAATAATGAGTTGTCAACACAATAGTGAGTTGTCAACAGAATAATCAGTTAACAGAGTAATGCCATGTCTCTGATTAACTACTAGAGAGGATTAAGGGAAGGAACCATTTGGGAGAAACAGGAAGCCAGGGACAAATAACAACGAGAGGGAACGAGGCTTTACATGTCATGTGTAATGAAGGAGAGTAAGGGTTGTGTAAGTTCACGCGTCCCAAATGGCACCCTATTCCTTACATAGTGCACTACTTTTGACCAAGGCCTATAGGGAATAGGGTGCCATTTGGGATACACACTGTGTCTGCAGGAGTAGATAGTGAAGTTGTCTTGGCATGGGTGGAGAATGAGAGAAGGGGTACATTTGATTCTCATTTCGCAGCACCCCTCAAAGCTAACAGCCGTTGAAAATTGGGAGATAAAGAGTCGTTGTTACAAAATGGCTTTTCAGAAATAGCAAACTGAGGGTTAGGTATTGGAGCTAAATGCTAACGATGAGCGCTGTGAAGAATCCGAGAGAGAACATTGTCTTGAGGCGGTCAATTCTGTTCTTCATTCTGTTTCGTGTCTCCAGTGTGTCTCTTCTTTAATTCTCTCCCTCTTGTCCCTCTCTCCCTCTCTCCCTCCCTCCCTCTCTCCCTCTCTCTTGTCACTCCCTCTTGTCACTCCCTCTCTCCCTCACTCCCTCTCTCCCTCTCTCCCTCCCTCTTGTCTCTCCCTCTCTCTCTCTCTCCCTCTCTCCCTCTCTCCCTCTTGTCCCTCTCTCCCTCTCTGCTTAACATTAGAGTTTGTTTCACAAGAAAATCATAAATGCCATTGACGTAGATACAATCTCCACATAGATACAATCTTCATTTTAGTCAATTTGAAAATGGTTCCCATTAGGGTGAATGTTGAATATGTTAAATACAGTAGTTATGTAATTATTTTGAAATTGACTTTCTTTGTAATTTTGTGTGTGTGTGTGTGTCCACAGAGCCACCGCCAGAGGACCACCTCCTTCAAAATACACTATGGCCTGAGGTCCAAAAACTGTTAGTGTCCCATGATCATTCTAACAGTCCTTTCATTCCATCTTCACACATACACGCACACACACACTTTCGGTCTCAATGGCTATATTTACACAGGCATCCCAATTCTAATCTTTTTCCACTAATTGATATTTTGACCAATCGGATCAGCTGTTTTGCCAAATATCAGAATTGGGCTGCATGTGTAAAGGCAGCTAATGTTACAGTACCACTTTTGCACACGCTTCATCAACTACAGAATCAGATGGGGACTTTGTCAGAAAAGGTTTCAGCACTGTTTCCTGCTTTCTAGGAATGTACACAAGGCATCTAATGATTTCAACCTTTAGTGTGCAGCATCCATTCTCCATGCGACACGATATTTCAACGCATTTCTCATGTTTATAGACAAATAACTGGTTATGGTTTGTTTCGCCTCCTGTGAGGATTAATGGGTCTGAAAATATTTCTAAACCCCGTTCAGAGCCAGCCAGCCAAAGACCTCCCACCAATCAGAATGCAGATTTCCCCATGAGCCTCTTCTCTGCCCAGGAGAATATATCACCTCCATTTGTTGCCAATGTTAAATCTATTTACCAGTCAGTCCTGCATTAACATGACATACAGCTGTGACATTTACTGCAAGTACTGCCATTGTGTTTTTGAATAGCACTTTTCTTACTCCCATTTGGCAAGGAATGCATTGTATAATTGAACGCGTAATAGCAACATTAAAATTCATGTGGCGTCATATTTTTGATTCTGTGGTAGGGTTTCTATTCTGAGTATATTTCTGAATATGAAATGTTTAGAAGGTTTGGTAGGTTGAGAGGATGAGATGTTTCTGCGCTCTTGTGTGCGTGTGCCCTGCAGTCTGCTGTTCTGGAGTCCCGTACGTCACTGTTTAATTCCACAGTCTAGCTCTAGCGTGCTTTACCAGTAAGGTATCATCTGTGTCTTCTTAACCTTTGCAGCCTGTGTGAGTAGAATCTACATAATTCCAGCTAGAAAACCTTCAGCTCTCTGGCTGAGTCCCAAATGTCACCCTAGTCCCTACAGGTTGCCATGGCGCCGACAGAGATGGCCGCCTCGCTTCGTGTTCCTAGGAAACTATGCAGTTTTTAGTTTTTTTTACGTGTTATTTCTTACATTAGTACCCCAGGTCATCTTAGGTTTCATTACATACAGTTGAGAAGAGCTACTGAATATAAGATCAGCGTCAACTCACCATCAGTACAACCAAGAATATGATTTTCGCGAAGCGGATTCTGTGTTCTGCCTTTCAACCAGGACAACAGAATGGATCCCAGCCGGCGACCCAAAAAAACGACTCCGTAAAAGAGGGAAACGAGGCGGTCTTCTGGTCAGACTCCGGAGACGGGCACATCGTGCACAACTCCCTAGCATTCTTCTCGCCAATGTCCAGTCTCTTGACAACAAGGTTGATGAAATCCGAGCAAGGGTAGCATTCCAGAGGGACATCAGAGTCTGTAACGTTCTTTGCTTCACGGAAACATGGCTCACTGGAGAGACACAATCGGAGGCGGTGCAGCCAGCGGGTTTCTCCACGCATCGCGCTGACAAAAACAAACATCTTTCTGGTAAGAAGATGGGCGGGGGCGTATGCCTTATGGCTAACAAGACGTGGTGTGATCACAGAAACATACAGGAACTCAAATCCTTCTGTTCACCTGATTTAGAATTCCTCACAATCAAATGTCGACCGCATTATCTACCAAGAGAATTCTCTTCGATTATAATCACAGCCGTATATATCCCCCCCCCCAAGCAGACACATCGATGGCTCTGAACAAACTTTATTTGACTCTTTGCAAACTGGAATCCATACATCCTGAGGCTGCATTCATTGTAGCTGGGGATTTTAACAAGGCTAGTCTGAAAACAAGACTCCCTAAATTGTATCAGTATATCGATTGCGCAACCAGGGCTGGAAAAACCTTGGATCATTGAGTAAAACATTTAAACGTGTTAACCATCGCAAGGCTGCAGGCCCAGACGGCATCCCCAGCCGCGCCCTCAGAGCATGCGCAGACCAGCTGGCCGGTGTGTTTACGGACATATTCAATCAATCCCTATACCAGTCTGCTGTTCCCACATGCTTCAAGAGAGCCACCATTGTTCCTGTTCCCAAGAAAGCTAAGGTAACTGAGCTAAACGACTACTGCCCCGTAGCACTCTCTTCTGTCATCATGAAGTGCTTTGAGAGACTAGTCAAGGACCATATCACCTCCACCCTACCTGACACCCTAGACCCACTCCAATTTGCTTACCGCCCAAATAGGTCCACAGACGATGCAATCTCAACCACACTGCACACTGCCCTAACCCATCTGGACAAGAGGAATACCTATGTGAGAATGCTGTTCATCGACTACAGCTCGGCATTCAACACCATAGTACCCTGCAAGCTCGTCATCAAGCTCGAGACCCTGGGTCTCGACCCCGCCCTGTGCAACTGGGTACTGGACTTCCTGACGGGCCGCCCCCAGGTGGTGAGGGTAGGCAACAACATCTCCACCCCGCTGATCCTCAACACTGGGGCCCCACAGGGGTGCGTTCTGAGCCCTCTCCTGTACTCCCTGTTCACCCACGACTGAGTGGCCACGCACGCCTCCAACTCAATCATCAAGTTTGCGGACGACACAACAGTGGTAAGCTTGATTACCAACAACGACGAGACGGCCTACAGGGAGGAGGTGAGGGCCCTCGGAGTGTGGTGTCAAGAAAATCTATATCCCTATATCTATATCTAAAATCTATACCCTACAGTATATACTGTACTCAATACCATCTACTGTATCTTGCCTATGCTGCTCTGTACCATCACTCATCCATATATCTTTATGTACATATTCTTTATCCCCTTACACTGTGTATAAGACAGTAGTTTTGGAATTGTTAGTTAGATTACTTGTTGGTTATTACTGCATTGTCGGAACTAGAAGCGCAAGCATTTCGCTACACTCGCATTAACATCTGCTAACCATGTGTATGTGACAAATACAATTAGATTTGATTTGATTTACAGTTGAAGTCGGAAGTTTACATACACTTAGGTTGGAGTCATTAAAACTTGTTTTTTCAACAACTCCACAAATTTCTTGTTAACAACCTATAGTTTTGGCAAGTCAGTTAGGACATCTACTTTGTGCATGACACAAGTCATTTTTCCAACAATTGTTTACAGACAGATTATTTCACTGTATCACAATTCCAGTGGATCAGAAGTTTACATACACTAAGTTGACTGTCTTTAAACAGCTTGGAAAATTCCAGAAAATGGTGTCATGGCTTCAGAAGCTTCTGATAGGTTAATTTACATCATTTTAGTCAATTGGAGGTGTACCTGTGGATGTATTTCAAGGCCTACCTTCAAACTCAGTGCCTCTTGACATCATGGGAACATCAAAAAAAATCAGCCAAGACCTGAGAAGAAAATTTTAGAGCTCCACAAGTCTGGTTCATCCTTGGGAGCAATTTCCAAATGCCTGAAGGTACCACATTCATCTGTAGAAACAACAGTACGCAAGTATAAACACCATGGAACCACGCAGCCGTCATACCGTTCAGGAAGGAGACGCGTTCTGTCTCCTAGAGATTAACGTACTTTGGTGCGAAAAGTACAAATCAATCCCAGAACAACAGCAAAGGACCTTGTGAAGATGCTGAAGGAAACAGGTACAAAAGTATCTATATCCACAGTAAAACGAGTCCTATATGGACATAACCTGAAATGCAGCTCAGTAAGGAAGAAGCCATTGCTCCAAAACCGCCATTAAAAAGCCAGACTACAGTTTGCAACTGCACATGGGGACAAAGATCATACTTGTTGGAGAAATGTCCTCTGATCTGATGAAACAAAAATAGAACTGTTTGACCATAATGACCATCATTATGTTTGGTGGAAAAAGGGGGAGGCTTGCAAGCCGGAGAACACCATCCCAACCGTGAAGCACGGGTGGCAGCATCATGTTGTGGGGGTGCTTTGCTGCAGGAGGACTGGTGCCCTTCACAAAATAGATGACATCATGAGGCTGGAAAATTATGTGGATATATTGAAGCAACATCTCAAGACATCAGTCAGGAAGTTAAAGCTTGGTCGCAAATGGGTCTTCCAAATGGACAATGACCCCAAGCATATTTCCAAAGTTGTGGGTAGAACTGAAAAAGCGTGTGCGAGCAAGGAGGCCTACAAACCTTACTCAGTTACACCAGCTCTGTCAGGACGAATGGGCCAAAATTCACCCAACTTATTGTGGGAAGCTTGTGGAAGGCCACCCAAAACGTTTGACCAAAGTTAAACAATTTTTAAGCAATGCTACCAAATACTGACATACTAATTGAGTGTATGTAAACTTCTGACCCACTGGGAATGTGATGAAAAAAATATTATTCAGACATTTCACATTCTTAAAATAAAGGGGTGATCCTAACTGACCTAAGAAAATGAATTTTTACCAGGATTAAATGTCAGGAATTGTGAAAAAGGAGTTTAAATGACTTTGGCTCAGGTGTATGTAAACTTCCGACTTCAACTGTATATAGTCCACTATCTTTGACCAGAGCCCTGTGCACTAATAGGGAATTGTGGGCCATTTGGGACGTAGTCGCTCTGTTTCAAATGCCCCTGTTTAGAGCCTGGCAGCTCTGACACCAGAAGCGTGATTCTAAGATGCGCCATTTTAAAGCTTTCAGGAGGATTGTTTGTGCTTCAAGTTTGACCACTTGTCTTTTATCACAGTCTTATCTGGTGACTAAGCTCTCATCACTCCTCTTCGCTCCCTCCCCTCTGCTCTCTCGCTCTCTCTCTCTCTATCCTTCTCTCTCTCCTTCTCTCTCTCCTTCTCTCTATCCTTCTCTCTCTCCTTCTCTCTATCCTTCTCTCTCTCCTTCTCTCTATCCTTCTCTCTCTCCTTCTCTCTCTCCTTCCCTCTCTCTCCAGGTATGGACATGGCTTTGAGATGTTCTGTCTGGCGTCTGACAGTGGGAGGACGGTGGTGGCTTCGGCATGTAAGGTAGTGTGACAAGTTAGAGGTCAAATGCCAAACGTCGATCTGTGACTGTAGCAAAGCACATTGTACTTTATTAGCAGGGGTTGGAACTGGTTCTGGGAACCTAACTGAAAACCATAAATTGTTTTAACAAATAGAGGAATCAGAACCGGGAACGAAAGTGATCTATACTGTTCCGGAACATTTAATTTAAAAGCATGGGAGCCGGTTAATAACGTTTTTTTAATTTGTTTATGTTCCTGGCATCTACTGTAGGCTACTGACGTTGCGGGTCTACTGTAGGCTACTGACGTTGCGGGTCTACTGTAGGCTACTGACGTTGCGGGTCTACTGTAGGCTTCTGACGTTGCGGGGCTACTATAGGCTACTAACGTTGCGGGTCTACTGTAGGCTACTGACGTTGCGGGTCTACTGTAGGCTACTGACGTTGCGGGTCTACTGTAGGCTACTGACGTTGCGGGTCTACTGTAGGCTACTGACGTTGCGGGTCTACTGTAGGCTACTGACGTTGCGGGTCTACTGTAGGCTACTGACGTTGCGGGTCTACTGTAGGCTACTGACGTTGCGGGTCTACTGTAGGCTACTGACGTTGCGGGTCTACTGTAGGCTACTGACGTTGCGGGTCTACTGTAGGCTACTGACGTTGCGGGTCTACTGTAGGCTACTGACGTTGCGGGTCTACTGTAGGCTACTGACGTTGCGGGTCTACTGTAGGCTACTGACGTTGCGGGTCTACTGTAGGCTACTGACGTTGCGGGTCTACTGTAGGCTACTGACATTTATTAACTACAAAAACGTAAAATGTGTTTTTATTTAAAATTCTGGTGCTGCTCTACACACACTAGCTAGCTCTGGTCCAACCAATGTTAAGCCAACCCCCGAAATCACAGATTTATCCTCTCTTCTTCATCTAGGGTATTGAATCTACCTACTTCAATTGCCAGAGACAGTATCCCTGTTCTCAACTGAGCGCACAAGGATCTTTTTGATTTCTTGTTAGTTGACAGTGATATATCAGTTGAAGGGTTTTTACCAAAGTTTATCTTGTGTTTGATCATGTTGATATTGCATGATAACTTATTTGTAAATATGTGTTGTAGATCCTACTCCTTAAATATGTAATTTACTGGTTACAACAGGGTTTCCCAAACTCGGTGCACATTTTGGTTAGGGGTCCCTAACACTATACACTAGCCTATACCCTAACACTATACACTAGCCTATACCCTAACACTGTACACTAGCCTATACCCTAACTATACACTAGCCTATACCCTAACACTATACACTAGCCTATACCCTAACACTATACACTAGCCTATACCCTAACACTATACACTAGCCTATACCCTAACACTATACAGCTGATTCAAATGATCAAAGTTTGATTAGTTATTTGAATCGGCTGTGTAGTGCTAGGGCAAAAACCAATCTGTACTTTACTATTTATATTTTTGACTACTTCAACTTCTCTACATTCCTAAAGAAAATTATGTACTTTTTACTCTATACATTTTCCCTGACATCCAAAAGTACTTGTTACATTTTAAATGCTTAGCAGGTCAGGAAAATGGTCCAATTCACACACTTATCAAGAGAACATCCCTGGTCACCCCTAATGCCTCTGATCTGGCAGACTCAATAAACGTGTCAGTGCGTGTGGACAGTCAGCTTTTTAATCGGAGCAAAATCAATCTGAAAGTGTCTATTTTTCAGAGAAATAACCTGTTATCTGTCAGGTGAAGTCCATTAGCAGCCATCAGGATCATTCAGATTCCTATCACAACTGGAATGATGTGATTTGATGGCAGTCACCTGACCTGGGTGGTCCTTCAGTCCATGCTGTCACCTACAGGACATATTTGCTGTGGGTTCCAAATTGGCCCATTATCTTTCCTGCTGTCTCGCCTTTAGCCAATACAAACATAGGCCTCTATTTTTTTAAGTCACTTCAATAGACTAGACCAGGTTTGCTAGTACATCTTTGAGTCAAAGTTTAAAATTAGTGTTTACCGAACACAGAGGGAGGAGAATTGTATACTGTTTGCCCCCTGGTGAGGAATGGAGATAGTATTAGCTAATCTATACAGCACTTGGACAAGCTCGCATTAATGGCTGGAATGGTATGGTATAGGGTCCTATGACTATCTTGCCAGCTATGTGTGGGGTCCTCCAACCGCTATTCTTCTCTGGTTCTAGGCCTCTTAGGCTGAGCTAGTTCAGTATGGTCCTCCAACAGCTATTCTTCTCTGGTTCTAGGCCTCTTAGGCTGAACTAGTTTAGTATGGTCCTCCAGCTGCTTCTCTTCTCTGGTTCTAGGCCTCTTAGGCTGAGCTAGTTCAGTATGGTCCTCCAGCTGCTTCTCTTCTCTGGTTCTAGGCCTCTTAGGCTGAGCTAGTTCAGTATGGTCCTCCAGCTGCTTCTCTTCTCTGGTTCTAGGCCTCTTAGGCTGAGCTAGTTCAGTATGGTCCTCCAGCTGCTTCTCTTCTCTGGTTCTAGGCCTCTAAGGCTGAGCATGCGGCCGTGCTGCTCTGGAGCTCCACTTCCTGGCGCCAGCTACAGGCACTGCCCTGCCACAGCCTCACTGTCACCCAGATGGCCTTCTCTCCCAATGGACTGTTCCTATTGGCCGTGTCCCGGGACAGGACCTGGTCGCTATGGAAACGGGACGACCCCGCCGCCACCCCTACAAACACAGGTGAGCTGAGGGTCCTGTCTGGCTGCTTTACTGCTATTATGCTTTTTATTTTAATAGTATTTTCTTCCTGCTTTTGAAGTTAGTTTGGTTTCATGTCAGGTGTTTAAGCAGCCAAGAGCTAGTTTAGTTTGAGTATAGTCCTGTTTTACTAGCCTAGGGATAGTTTGGAGCCATACAACCAATGTCTCAAATCCCCATTTAAACCCAGTCAGGTAAATCACCAGTGACACAGCCCTAATCGGTGAAGCAACTGTTTTTCTTTCCCTATTTGCCTGTGGCGGGTTCCTTGATGGGTTCCCCGGCGAACTGGCAGTCTGTTCCAGTTGAGCCCTGAATTACTCACAATCTCACACATGCCCGCACACGTGCAGACACACACTCTCTCTCTCTCTCTCTTAACCAGTCTAGACATGCCAATCGAGGGGCTGGAAAGCACAGTACAGGACGGCCCAGCCGGCCAGTAAAGACAGGGATGGAGAGTGGCTGTAGCAGGAGGTAGAGAGAAGACAGGCCTCCCTAAGCTCCGCTGGCGCGTGCGTGTAGGGAAGGGAAAGGGGGATATCTAGTCAGTTGTACAACTGAATGCATTCAACTGAAATGTGTCTTCCGCATTTAACCCCCTCTGAATCAGAGAGGTGTGGGGGGAGATGCCTAAATCGACATCCACGTCATCGGCGCCCGGGGAACAGTGGGTTAACTGCCTCGATCAGGGTCAGAAAGACCGATTTGTATTATTATATATTTATTTTTTACCTTGTCTGTGCGTGCGTGTGTGTGTGTGTACACTGCTACTAGCATGGCTCTATCTGGAGAACGGCTGATACAGGCAGAATAGTTATTAATAATCAGATGGAAGTCAAAACTCTTTCTTTAACCATAGATCACATTTGTTTCCCCCAAATACTGTGACAACTATTGGGTGGAATGTGCTTTGTGGCTTGTCACAATTGTTTTATTTATTTGTTTTGACTCTAGTGTTCCATTTGTACATGTTAATTTGTGTGGTATAACACAAAAATAAACCATGCCAAGCATCACACAGTTCTTCTCCCTGAAGTCCAATTACCCTCAGAGTTTCACTTAATTGTGTTTTGACCCCCCCACACACACATACGCGCACACACACGCGCACACATACACTCGCACACATACACACACATATACACACACGCTGAGTTCGCACACAAGAAACATGCCTATACAAACTGGGACTAGAAACATGCCTATACAAACTGAGACTAGAAACATGCCTATACAAACTGGGACTAGAAACATGCCTATACAAACTGGGACTAGAAACATGCCTATACAAACTGGGACTAGAAACATGCCTATACAAACTGGGACTAGAAACATGCCTATACAAACTGGGACTAGAAACATGCCTATACAAACTGGGACTAGAAACATGCCTATACAAACTGGGACTAGAAACATGCCTATACAAACTGGGACTAGAAACATGCCTATACAAACTGGGACTAGAAACATGCCTATACAAACTGAGACTAGAAACATGCCTATACAAACTGGGACTAGAAACATGCCTATACAAACTGGGACTAGAAACATGCCTATACAAACTGGGACTAGAAACATGCCTATACAAACTGGGACTAGAAACATGCCTATACAAACTGGGACTAGAAACATGCCTATACAAACTGGGACTAGAAACATGCCTATACAAACTGGGACTAGAAACATGCCTATACAAACTGGGACTAGAAACATGCCTATACAAACTGGGACTAGAAACATGCCTATACAAACTGTGGGACTAGAAACATGCCTATACAAACTGGGGGACTAGACACATGCCTATACAAACTGGGACTAGAAACATGCCTATACAAACTGGGACTAGAAACATGCCTATACAAACTGTGAGACTAGAAACATGCCTATACAAACTGGGACTAGAAACATGCCTATACAAACTGGGACTAGAAACATGCCTATACAAACTGGGACTAGACACATGCCTATACAAACTGAGACTAGAAACATGCCTATACAAACTGAGACTATAAACATGCCTATACAAACTGGGACTAGAAACATGCCTATACAAACTGGGACTAGAAACATGCCTATACAAACTGGGACTAGAAACATGCCTATACAAACTGTGGGTCTAGAAACATGCCTATACAAACTGTGGGACTAGACACATGCCTATACAAACTGGGACTAGAAACATGCCTATACAAACTGAGACTAGAAAAATGCCTATACAAACTGGGACTAGAAACATGCCTATACAAACTGGGACTAGAAACATGCCTATACAAACTGGGACTAGAAACATGCCTATACAAACTGTGGGACTAGAAACATGCCTATACAAACTGGGGGACTAGACACATGCCTATACAAACTGGGACTAGAAACATGCCTATACAAACTGGGACTAGAAACATGCCTATACAAACTGTGAGACTAGAAACATGCCTATACAAACTGGGACTAGAAACATGCCTATACAAACTGGGACTAGAAACATGCCTATACAAACTGGGACTAGACACATGCCTATACAAACTGAGACTAGAAACATGCCTATACAAACTGAGACTATAAACATGCCTATACAAACTGGGACTAGAAACATGCCTATACAAACTGGGACTAGAAACATGCCTATACAAACTGGGACTAGAAACATGCCTATACAAACTGTGGGACTAGAAACATGCCTATACAAACTGTGGGACTAGACACATGCCTATACAAACTGGGACTAGAAACATGCCTATACAAACTGGGACTAGAAACATGCCTATACAAACTGAGACTAGAAAAATGCCTATACAAACTGGGACTAGAAACATGCCTATACAAACTGGGACTAGAAACATGCCTATACAAACTGAGACTAGAAACATGCCTATACAAACTGGGACTAGAAACATGCCTATACAAACTGGGACTAGAAACATGCCTATACAAACTGGGACTAGACACATGCCTATACAAACTGGGACTAGAAACATGCCTATACAAACTGGGACTAGACACATGCCTATACAAACTGGGACTAGAAACATGCCTATACAAACTGGGACTAGAAACATGCCTATACAAACTGGGACTAGAAACATGCCTATACAAACTGGGACTAGACACATGCCTATACAAACTGAGACTAGAAACATGCCTATACAAACTGGGACTAGAAACATGCCTATACAAACTGGGACTAGAAACATGCCTATACAAACTGGGACTAGAAACATGCCTATACAAACTGGGACTAGAAACATGCCTATACAAACTGGGACTAGAAACATGGGACTAGAAACATGCCTATACAAACTGTGAGACTAGAAACATGCCTATACAAACTGGGACTAGAAACATGCCTATACAAACTGGGACTAGAAACATGCCTATACAAACTGGGACTAGAAACATGCCTATACAAACTGGGACTAGAAACATGCCTATACAAACTGGGACTAGAAACATGCCTATACAAACTGTGGGACTAGAAACATGCCTATACAAACTGGGGGACTAGACACATGCCTATACAAACTGGGACTAGAAACATGCCTATACAAACTGGGACTAGAAACATGCCTATACAAACTGTGAGACTAGAAACATGCCTATACAAACTGGGACTAGAAACATGCCCATACAAACTGAGACTAGAAACATGCCTATACAAACTGGGACTAGACACATGCCTATACAAACTGAGACTAGAAACATGCCTATACAAACTGGGACTAGAAACATGCCTATACAAACTGGGACTAGAAACATGCCTATACAAACTGGGACTAGAAACATGCCTATACAAACTGTGGGACTAGAAACATGCCTATACAAACTGTGGGACTAGACACATGCCTATACAAACTGGGACTAGAAACATGCCTATACAAACTGGGACTAGAAACATGCCTATACAAACTGAGACTAGAAAAATGCCTATACAAACTGGGACTAGAAACATGCCTATACAAACTGGGACTAGAAACATGCCTATACAAACTGAGACTAGAAACATGCCTATACAAACTGGGACTAGAAACATGCCTATACAAACTGGGACTAGAAACATGCCTATACAAACTGGGACTAGACACATGCCTATACAAACTGGGACTAGAAACATGCCTATACAAACTGGGACTAGACACATGCCTATACAAACTGGGACTAGAAACATGCCTATACAAACTGGGACTAGACACATGCCTATACAAACTGGGACTAGAAACATGCCTATACAAACTGGGACTAGAAACATGCCTATACAAACTGGGACTAGAAACATACCTATACAAACTGGGACTAGACACATGCCTATACAAACTGGGACTAGAAACATGCCTATACAAACTGGGACTAGAAACATGCCTATACAAACTGGGACTAGAAACATGCCTATACAAACTGGGACTAGAAACATGGGACTAGAAACATGCCTATACAAACTGTGAGACTAGAAACATGCCTATACAAACTGGGACTAGAAACATGCCTATACAAACTGGGACTAGAAACATGCCTATACAAACTGGGACTAGAAACATGCCTATACAAACTGGGACTAGAAACATGCCTATACAAACTGGGACTAGAAACATGCCTATACAAACTGAGACTAGAAACATGCCTATACAAACTGGGACTAGAAACATGCCTATATAAAACTGGGACTAGAAACATGGGACTAGAAACATGCCTATACAAACTGTGAGACTAGAAACATGCCTATACAAACTGGGACTAGAAACATGCCTATACAAACTGGGACTAGAAACATGCCTATACAAACTGTGGGACTAGAAACATGCCTATACAAACTGTGGGACTAGAAACATGCCTATACAAACTGGGACTAGAAACATGCCTATACAAACTGGGACTAGAAACATGCCTATACAAACTGGGACTAGAAACATGCCTATACAAACTGGGACTAGAAACATGCCTGTACAAACTGGGACTAGAAACATGCCTATACAAACTGGGACTAGAAACATGCCTATACAAACTGTGGGACTAGAAACATGCCTATACAAACTGGGACTAGAAACATGCCTATACAAACTGGGACTAGAAACATGCCTATACAAACTGTGGGACTAGAAACATGCCTATACAAACTGTGGGACTAGAAACATGCCTATACAAACTGGGACTAGAAACATGCCTATACAAACTGGGACTAGAAACATGTGTGAAACGTGTGAAACAACAGTGTCTCTAGAGGGCTGACTGCTGGAACTACACAGACAGCAGAGTCTCTCTAGAGGCTGCTGGAATGACACAGACAGCAGTGTCTCTCTAGGGGGCTGTCTGCTGGGACAACACAGACAACAGTGTCTCTCTAGAGGGCTGGCTGCTGGAACTACACAGACAACAGTGTCTCTAGAGGGCTGGCTGCTGGAACTACACAGACAACAGTGTCTCTAGAGGGCTGGCTGCTGGAACTACACAGACAACAGTGTCTCTAGAGTGGTGGCTGCTGGAACACAGACAGCAGTGTCTCTCTAGGGGGCTGTCTGCTGGGACAACACAGACAGCAGTGTCTCTAGAGGCTGCTGGAACGACACAGACAGCAGTGTTTCTCTAGAGGCTGCTGGAACGACACAGAACAGTGCATCACAACCAACATTAATGACAGACATCATGGAGAGGAGGAACAGAGGCTTTGGGTTTATTTGTGTGTCAGTGGAGAGATTCATTGTTACCACTGAGCAGTTATGTACTGTGTTAGAACGTTTTGTGGTTCAATACTAATGCAAAGTGCAAGGTAGATGGGTATTTATTGTGCCTGTGTGTGTCTCCCCCACCCAGAGCCCCATTTCTCCCTGTACACATCTACCAGGAAGGACACGGCCGTACACACGCGCATCATATGGTCATGTGACTGGAGCGCCGACAACAAGTACTTTGTGACGTCAAGTCGAGACAAGAAGGTCATTATTCTACACCAGCAAGGCCTTAGTGTTGTTAGTAGAGGTAGCGTGTATTCTCCGGACTTCAACATCTATTCACTTCTGTCTGAGTTTCTCAGAGAAGGAGCACTGATCAAGGATCAGTTTTGTCGTTTCATTGGTGATGAATGAGAGGGTGGGGGGGGGGGTCCGATCCTAGATCAGAACTTCTACTCTGAGAATCTTTTTGAAACAGGCCCTGATCCACAGCTTAAGAGTCCTTTGATGTCAATGCAAGGCATGGAACATAATGATGTGCTAATCTCAAACCAGCATCAGCCTTCAAAGGTTGTTCCTTACAAATGAGCTCCTCAGTAAGTAAAGGTCACAATGGTAAGGAAGAGGCAGTAAAATACTGTTCATCATAGGCTACATCCCAAATGGCAACCTTTTCCCTTTACAGTGCACTACTTTTGACCAGGGCCCATAGAACTACATAGGCTATAGGATACCACCTATCCTACCACACATTCTATGTTAGTGTGACTTTCCAGAATAACTTCATTCAACTTTCTGTCTACAGGTGATAGTGTGGGGTGACTGCAGTAGTTCTGAGGCCATTGTGACCCCTGATGAACCCCCAGTCATCCGGCCCTGTTCCTCCATATTAGATGTAGGAGACTCGGCCACTGCTGTCTCCTTCTGCCCCATCCTGTGCCCCGGCAACAGGTACAATACTGAGGCAGCGCTTATTTTCTGAATTCCAATTGAACCACTAGCTCCCTTCACCCTAGACACTGCTGTAGGCCTGCAATTGGATAGGTATTAGCAATATGGTTGAAATGTATACGCAGCCTATCAGAAGGCATAGGGAAGCTTTCGCCATTATCCTATCCAATCGTTTCACATCAACAAGAGTTCCTAGGGGTTTCATATCTTGATGGTAGTGTGTATGGATGGAGTGTGTATGCTTCCCTTGTAGCCACCTGTGTGTGCTGTCTGTCTATGGCCTAGCAACCCATCTTTGAGTTGCACATGCACTTTATTTCCACATGCACTTTATTTGCACATGCACTTTATTCGCACATGCACTTTATTTCCACATGCGCTTTATTTCCACATGCGCTTTATTTCCACATGCGCTTTATTTCCACATGCGCTTTTTTTTCCCCAGCTGGCTTCTAGTTGATGACGTTTCTGTGTTATTTAGCCTTTTGTGTGATGTGTTGAACTATTATACATGTCTAGCTGTAATCCTGCCTGTAATCATGTCCATCTGGGACAATAAGCCTGCCTGTTAACCACATGTCCATCTGGGACAATAAGCCTGCCTGTTAACCACATGTCCATCTGGGACAATAAGCCTGCCTGTTAACCACATGTCCATCTGGAACAATAAAGTTTGATTGATTGATGTATGTTCCTCCAGCTATCTGCTGGCGGTGGGGCTGGAGAGTGGCCAGGTCCTGCTGTATAAGTGGGAACTCAGTGAGGAGCCTGCTGGAGCATCAGACTGGACCAGATATGGAGAAACAGACTCCTCGTATCCTTTAGACACACATGCATGCACGCCCCACAAACACACAGTCCCAAGCTTTCATCACACATTTCAGTTTCTAAAATTACCCCCCCCCCCCCCCCCCCCCCCCCCGCGCACACCTTTTGGCACTGACTAACTACAGGCCTTTAGTCCAGCTGTCCTATAAGCACTGGTTCCATTATTCTACGATGAAGCCTCCTCAAGACAACATATCTCAATGGATAAATACCCCAAAAGGTACTCTGACTCTTTAGACGGGAGTTTTTATGACTCTGCCCAGAGTTTTTAGAGTACGTCCATAGTGGACCCTATTCCCTACCCTAAGGGTCCTGGTCAAAAGTAGTGCACTATATAGGGAATAGGGTGGCATCTGGAAGGTAGCCAGAGAAAGAACATCCTCAAGTGGGTTTGAATAGCTGTGTATTGAACGGAGGGTTATTTAAGAGGAAATTGCAATCAACAGGCTATTTTTGTGAAGGCCCCACCGACTGAGTCATGAAGAGAAGGAAGGGAAATCTCTGGACTGAAGGACTGTTCTACCAATGTAATGTTACCTGATCTGTGACCGTTTGGTTTATTCATGCACCACAATTAACATGAATAAGAGAAACGATAACGAAGTGAGGTATCACAATGGATGTGCCAACAACAGCTGAGGACAGAGTGGCATCTGATTCGGCGCCAACAAATACATACTACTGTATAAAACAACATTTAGTAGATTCAGCACCTTTGGAAATTTCATATGAGAACATCTATGCTTCATCAGATTTTATTTTTGTGCGTTATATTTGTATGTGACACACTCAGGGAGCTAACACAAGTCTTTAGGTCTCAGGCATATTGCACTACTCATCATGCAACCATGGTTGACCTAATCCTAGAAATATAATTCATTCTTATATATTACCATGCGCCTAACAACCTATTTTACATAGTCTGCTTGTGGTAGACACAACACAATAATACACTGACTGTAGTACAGTATGGAGACATAACACAATGATACACTATGACTGTAGTACAGTATGGAGACATAACACAATGATACACTATGACTGTAGTACAGTATGGAGACAACACAACGATACACTATGACTGTAGTACAGTATGGAGACACAACACAATGATACACTATGACTGTAGTACAGAATGGAGACATAACACAATGATACACTATGACTGTAGTACAGTATGGAGACATAACACAATGATACACTATGACTGTAGTACAGTATGGAGACAACACAATGATACACTATGACTGTAGTACAGTATGGAGACATAACACAATGATACACTATGACTGTAGTACAGTATGGAGACACAACACAATGATACACTATGACTGTAGTACAGTATGGAGACAACACAATGATACACTATGACTGTAGTACAGTATGGAGACACAACACAATGATACACTATGACTGTAGTACAGTATGGAGACATAACACAATGATACACTATGACTGTAGTACAGTATGGAGACATAACACAATGATACACTATGACTGTAGTACAGTATGGAGACATAACACAATGATACACTATGACTAGTACAGTATAGAAGCATAACACAATGATACACTATGACTGTAGTACAGTATGGAGACATAACACAATGATACACTATGACTAGTACAGTATAGAGGCATAACACAATGATACACTATGACTGTAGTACAGTATGGAGACATAACACAATGATACACTATGACTAGTACAGTATAGAGGCATAACACAATAATACACTGACTGTAGTACAGTATGGAGACATAACACAATGATACACTATGACTGTAGTACAGTATGGAGACATAACACAATGATACACTATGACTAGTACAGTATAGAAGCATAACACAATGATACACTATGACTGTAGTACAGTATTTCACCACTCTGTTGTTTCCTTGACAACGCTTCCCCCCTCCAGTCAGAGTCACTCGCTGACGGTGAAGAGGCTGCGCTGGAGGCCGAGGGCAGGCCGAGCCGGCCAGGGGGATGAGGAGGAAGGCGAGGGCAGCATCACAGCAGCAGGCAGCTCCTGGGTACAGCTAGCCAGTGCAGGGGCAGACCACTCTGTCAAAATCTTCAACATCAACAGACTAGCTGTGTAGCTAGCGTTGGGCCGGAGACACTGACATCATTAGATCGTGGTATCCTGACACTGCTGACTGAGACTACAGGGCTGTCTGGAGAGGAGTGGATCAGACCTTGGGCTGGCTGTTCACTGGGTCATTCCATTCACCCTGTGTGACAACCAGCCAGCTTGCTCAGACAATATAGTCACATGGCCAGGTCTGGTGGTCTGGGGTACAGGCTGCTTTCAGGATGCCCCGAGCCCAGGACTTCTCTCTCTCTCGATGCAGCCCTGTTCTTCCGTATTTATGCTCTTATTAAGGTCTGAGACAAGGGATATTAGGCTCACCGTTTCAACATACTTTTATGTTCATGTATTCATTTGTTAGGGTTCAGTAACTGTCAAATCAAGTCATGTTTGAAAGTCCCCTGGTTTCTTGATTACCATATATTCTTTCTTTGTGGTGTATTGCGGTCTCTTCATGTTCTGATGGCTTGAAATGTCCTTAGAAAAAAAGGACACAGTACTGCTGATACTTTTAATGTAAAATAAGTTACATTTCTGAATAAAGCTCTTTTTGTATACATAGATTGATTCCTGTGAGTTAGTACCAGAACCAGTTGACCCCAATGACAATGATGACTGCATGACTTTGGCATTTTCCATCCCACTGTAGCAAAATGTAATAGCATACATCCAGCCTTGATTGGGAGTCCCATAGGGCGTTGCAGCGTCATCCGGGTTTGGCCAGGGTAGGTCGTCATTGTAAATAAGAATTTGTTCTTAACTGACTTGCCTAAACAATATATATATATATATATATAAAACATTGTTTATATACCATACAATTAACTTAATATAGACTACAACTTAGCAGTAGATTCCCTTCTCTTATGATTGATACAGTAGAGTACTAGGGTAGAATAGTGTACAATTTATCATTCTCAAGGAGAGAGCCAGAGGAAATCCATATTTGCATCCCAAATACCTCCCAATTCCCTTACATAGTGCACTACTTTTGAGCAGAGCACATTAGGCTCTGTTCAAAAGTAGTGCACTAAATAGGGAACAGGTTGCCGTTAGGATCATTGCCTACAGTTAGGATGTACTGTACATGCCGCAGAGGGAGCCATGGTTCGTGTTGGACATCAATATACTCACGGTAGTGTGCAAGTGTAGGCCATAACTCACTCTCTCTCGAATGGCAGAGCATGTATATGGAGACATTATTCAATCTGGGGCCCCTTGTCTAATAATATACACTACAGGTAAAAAGTTTTAGAACACCTACTCATTCCAGGGTTTTTCTTTATTTTTATTTTTTCATTGTAGAATAATAGTGAAGACATCAGAACTATGAATAACACATGGAATCATGTAGTAACCAAAAACATTTTAACAAATCTAAATATATATAAATACTTTTTGACATCCTTCAAATAGCCACCCTTTGCCTTGATGACAGTTTGACATACTCTTGGAATTCTCTCAACGAGCTTCATGAGGTCACCTGGAATGCATTTCAATTAACAGGCGTGCCTTCTTAAAAGTTAATTTGTGGAATTTCTTTTGAGCCAATCAGTTGTGTTGTGACAAGGTAAGGGTGGTATCCATAAGATATCCCTATTTGGTCAAAGACCAAGTCCATATTATGGCAAGAACAGCTCAAATAGGCAAAGAGAAACAACAGTCCATTATTTAAGACATGAAGGTCAGTCAATCCGGTAAATTTCAAGAACTTTGAACGTTTCTTCATGGGCAGTCGCAAAAACCATCAAGCGCTATGATGAAACTGGCTCTCATGAGGACTGCTACAGGAAAGGAAGACCCAGAGTTACCTCTGCTGCAGAGGATAAGTTCAGTAGTTACCAGCCTCAGAAATTGTAGCCCAAATAAATGCTTCACAGTGTTCAAGTAACAGACACATCTCAACATTAGCTGTTCAGAGGAGACTGTGAATCAGGCCTTCATGGTCGAATTGCTGCAAATAAACCACCATTAAGGACACCAATAAGAAGAGACTTGCTTGGGCCAAGAAACACAAGCAATGGACATTAGACTGGTGGAAATTGGTTCTTTGGTCTGATGAGTCCAAATTTGAGATTTTTGGTTCCAACCGCCGTGTTATTGTGAGATGCGGTGTGGGGGAACGGTTTATCTCTGCATGTGTACAGTGGGGCAAAAAAGTATTTAGTCAGCCACCAATTGTGCAAGTTCTCCCACTTAAAAAGATGAGAGAGGCCTGTAATTTTTGTCATAGGTACACTTCAACTATGACAGACAAAATGAGAAGAAAAAAAATCCAGAAAATCACATTGTAGGATTTTTTATGAATTTCTTTGCAAATTATGGTGGAAAATAAGTATATGGTCACCTACAAACAAGCAAGATTTCTGGCTCTCACAGACCTGTAACGTCTTCTTTAAGAGGCTCCTCTGTCCTCCACTCATTACCTGTATTAATGGCACTTGTTTGAACTTATTATCAGTATAAAAGACACCTGTCCACAACCTCAAACAGTCACACTCCAAACTCCACTATGGGCAAGACCAAAGAGCTGTCAAAGGACACCAGAAACGAAATTGTAGACCTGCACCAGGCTGGGAAGACTGAATCTGTAATAGGTAAGCAGCTTGGTTTGAAGAAATCAACTGTGGGAGCAATTATTAGGAAATGGAAGACATACAAGACCACTGATAATCTCCCTCGATCTGGGGCTCCACGCAAGATCTCACCCCGTGGGGTCAAAATGATCACAAGAACGGTGAGCAAAAATCCCAGAACCACACGGGAGGACCTAGTGAATGACCTGCAGAGAGCTGGGACCAAAGTAACAAAGCCTACCATCAGCAAGGGCATTGAAGATGAAACGTGGCTGGGTCTTTCAGCATGACAATGATCCCAAACACACCGCCCGGGCAACGAAGGAGTGGCTTCGTAAGAAGCATTTCAAGGTCCTGGAGTGGCCTAGCCAGTCTCCAGATCTCAACACCATAGAAAATCTTTGGAGGGAGTTGAAAGTCCGTGTTGCCCAGCAACAGCCCCAAAACATCACTGCTCTGGAGGAGATCTGCATGAAGGAATGGGCCAAAATGCCAGCAACAGTGTGTTAAAACCTTGTGAAGACTTACAGAAAACGTTTGACCTCTGTCATTGCCAACAAAGTGTATATAACAAAGTATTGAGATAAGCTTTTGTTATTGACCAAATACTTATTTTCCACCATAATTTGCAAATAAATTCATAAAAAATCCTACAATGTTATTTTCTGGATTTTTTTCTCATATTGTCTGTCATAGTTGAGGTGTACTTATGATGAAAATTACATGCCTCTCTCATCTTTTTAAGCGGGAGAACTTGCACAATTGGTGGCTGACTAAATACTTTTTTGCCCCACTGTATTTCCCACTGTAAAGCGTGGAGATGTGGGGGAGCTTTGCTTGTGACACTGTCTGATTTATTTAGAATTCAAGGCACACTTAACCAGCATGGCTACCACAGCATTCTACGGCGATACACCATCCCTTCTGGTTCGTGCTTAGTGGGACTATCATTTGTTTTTCAGGGCAAAGACCTAACACACCTCCAGGCTGTATAAGGGCTATTTGACCAAGAAGGAGAGTGATGGAGTGCTGCATCAGATGACCTGGCCTCCACAATCCCTGACCTTAACCAAATTGAGATGGTTTGGGATGAGTCGGATCGCGGAGTGAAGGAAAAGCAGCCAACATGTGTCGAGCGTATGTGGGAACTCCTTTAAGACTGTTGGAAAAGCATTCCAGGTGAAGCTGGTTGAGAGAATGCAAAGCTGTCAAGGCAAAGGGTGGCTATTTTAAGAATCTCAAATATAAAATATGTTGTTTAACACGTTTTTGGTTACTACATGATTCCATATGTGTTATTTCATAGTTTTGACGTCTTCACAATTATTCTACAATGCAGAAAATAGTAAAAATAAAGAAAAACCCTTGAATGAGTAGGTGTTCTAAAACTTTGACCGGTAGCGCAGCGTTCTAAGGTACTGCATCTCAGTGCAAGAGGCGTCACTGTAGTCCCTGGTTCGAATCCAGGCTGCATCACATCCAGCCGTGATTGGGAGTCCCAAAGGTCGGCGCCCAATTTGCCCAGCGACGGCCAGGGTTGGCCGGCATTGTAAGTAAGAATTTGTTCTTAACTGACTTTCCTAGTTTAAATAAAGGTTAAATATATATATATAAAAAATAAAGATTTTTAACACCGCCATATCCCATACAAATTACTCTAATTATTTTAATCATATTGCCACAACTGATTCATGATGGAAAGATGTGGAAGTAACACTACACTTTTTTTTACTATCATTTCACAACACTCTACCTCCTATTGGAGGTAGTACCTTGACTAGCACACAGCAGCATATTGGTTAACCACAATTGTTTTCCAGATTGGGACAACCATACCTGAAAAACCATGTGAAGGCCTACATGCCTGCTATCATTGTATTCTCACTCAGGTCAACTTAATTACCCCTCAATCTTCCCTTTACACAGCGTGACCTTTACAGAGGCTGTTCAGGTTAAACACATTTCTCCAGAGCACAGTAACACCCCCTTCCCCCCTACACCAGTCATATTCAGTAACCTAAATGGTATATCTTCCACAATACCAGTAGTAGTGGTAGAACTGGGCAATGCCAGCTGGGCTCAGAAACCCTTTCCCACAGTCGATTTGCATTATGTATACAGTATCCTTTGAATCAGTGGATCACTTTGGCTGTGTTTACACAGGTAGCCCAATTCAGATTTTTTTTTCTCAATGATTGACCAATCACGTCAGATATGTTTCAGAGCTGATCTGATTGGTCAAAAAAACAATAGTGAAAACAAGATCAGAATTGAGCTGGCTGTGTAAACGCAGAGCCTCTGAACAGAAAACGGATTACTACATAATAGCATATTGGCTTGAAGTGTACAGAGGTCCATAGGTGTACAGTACAGTAGGCCTTGAGGTTGTCTTGCTGTAGCCTCAGTCCTACCTCTCATAGAGGATTGTTCTGGGCCTCTGAGCCCTCTGTCTAGCACTTCCATGGTCAATATTTGACAGCACGATGGAAAGGCCTCTCTCTCTCTCTCTCCCTCTCTCTGTGTGTGTGTGTCTCTGTCTCTCACACACTCACTCACAGGACTCCACACACATTCCACATCCTGTTTGCCATTGTGCCTTGACAGTTGTATTATTTATCAACCTCTGCACATGGATCTTTTCATTCCTAATGTATTGGCCTTCCTGGCTCTCTCTCTCTGTAATGTGTATGGATTGTAGACAGCTGAGCTCATGTGCTGCGACCCGGTCTGTTTATGCCTGATTCCATTTTACCCCGTACATCATAGTTGGCTATAGTATAGTATGCTTTCGGCCTTACACTTTCGAGCAATTTTAGGTTTTTTATTTTTTCTTCAATTTATTTTTCTTCTTTATGATGATCAGTGATGGAAATAAAAATGTAATCACTGTAGCAATTTATTAAGCAACAGATTTTTTGCAATTGTTTTATTGAAAAATCTGATAATCCCATGCATCTGAAAAAAAATACTGCAAGAAAAGGAAATCAACATTTTTTTCTGCGATTTTATGTACGTATGAGAAACATAATCATTTGAAATGCCCTGTTTGCGCAAGTAGAAATACATCAAAGGTCCAGACTACTGTAGAATCATGATGACTGCCATTTCCCCCACAATGCCTTTCGACAGCAAATAATTGCACTCCATTCTTTGTGGTAATGCATTCATTTGTACTCCTTCTAGAATGGTTCTGAGGTGATAAAGCAAAGCAGCTCATGAATGATCAGGGCTAGATTATATCAGATCTGTGCGAGCTGACATCCCTATAGCGGTTGTTTTGGAGGTGGAACTGTGTTGGAGCTGTCAAATCCACAAGCCGCTGCCTGCGTCACCTTATCGCGGACACTGCCATTGGACGCAACGAAACCACACCCGACATTCAGACAAAGCCCACGCAGCTGTGTTAGAAGTTCAAAAACTAAAATGCGTAATGTTCCGTTATCTACACCTCAATTAGGCTATACATTCCTCCGCTCCAAATGAACATGAAAACATGTCATTATTTCTATCATCAATAGAGTCTACACTTTCTATCGGCGTTATGAACTTCTAACATGGTAGGGATAGTAAGGGCGTGACTGATGACACGGAAGAGCAGCCGCTCACCGATTTTACAGTTCATACCGCAGTTACACCTGTAAAGCATCTGCTATGCGGATGTCGCCCAACACAGCTTAACATTGAATCGAGGCCTTCGACAACCTTGCCTTGTGTATAAAACAGTTGTTAATTGCCGTTATAATGAACGTAACTGAGATCACAATAACAAAAACATGAGCTGTGCTTTACTTGACTTACTATTTCTTTAAAAGCTCTATGTCAAGAGCACTAGCCTAAGGGTAGACAACAGTACATAAATAGGCTTCTGAATACGGGCAGACTGAAACAATCTGGAGGTCTTTACCCTATTAGGCTTTTTGAATTGATCCAAACAAAGCTTTTATAGAGTTATTTTCAGTCTCATTTTATTTGACGATGATGTGAAAAGTAAAGTCTGTCCAATAACATTCAGACATTTTAAAGAAGAATTATGTTCAAAACGCGCCATAACAACCGATGGTTCCAAAATGTTATTGTATTCCAGTGTGATACTTATTTCATACACGTTTTCATATCTATCTCAACTGTACATACCATAGTTACAGATACTGTAAATAAAAAAAAAACGTTTCCAATGAGTTCCAAGTATCATTGTGGCCATTGTGAACATCAAGGTTTCTTGTGAAAAATCTAGGTTTAGAACATAAAGATTGGTATATATATTTCTCTATGTTTCTGGAATAATAAAACAAGTTATTGCCCTTCTCATACATGTTATAATTTGCTTTTAACATAAGGTTATTAAATTGAACTTAAATTCTACAATGTGTGTATGGAATACCACATGTTAAATTGACAAAAACATTAACAGAATGATGTTTATATCCAGTACCAGTCAAATGTTTGGACACACCTACGCATTCAAGGGTTTTTCTTTGTTTTGACTATTTTCTACATTGTAGAATAATAGTAAAGATGTCAAAACTATGAAATAACACATATGGAATAATGTAGTAACCAAAAATGTGTTTGTTAAATCAAAATAGATTTGAGTTTCTTCAAAGTAGACACCCTTTGCCTTGATGACAGCTTTGCACACTTTTGGCATTCTCTCCAACAGTCTTGAAGGAGTTCCCACATATGCTGAGCACTTGTTGGCTGTTTTTCCTTCACTCTGCGTTCCAACTCATCCCAAACCATCATTGGGCTGAGGTTGAAAATTGTGGAGGCCAGGTCATCTGATGCAGCACTCCATCACTCTCTTTCTTGGTCAAATAGCCCTTACACAACCTGGAGGTGTGTTGGGTCATTGTCCTGTTGAAAAACAAATGATAAGCCCACTAAGCGCAAACCAGATGGGATGGCATATCGCGCAGAATGCTGTGGTAGCCATGCTTGTTAAGTGTGCCTTGAATTCTAAATATCACAGACAGTGTTACCAGCAAAGCACCATCACACCTCCCCCTCCATGCTTCACGGTGGGAACCACACATGCGGAGATCATCCGTTCACCTACTCTGCGTCTCACAAAGACATGGCCGTTGGAACCAAAAATCACAAATTTGGACTCATCAAAATAAAGGATAGATTTCCACCGGTCTAATGTCCATTGCTTGTGTTTCTTGGCCCAAGCAAGTCTCTTATTATTATTGGTGTCCTTTAGTCGGGGTTTCTTTGCAGAAATTCAACCATGAAAGCTTGGTTCACGCAGTCTCCTCTGAACAGTTGATGTTGAGATGTGTCTGTTACTTGAACTCTGTGAAGCATTTGTTTGGGCTGCAATTTCTGAGGCTGATAACTAATGAACTTATCCTCTGCAACAGAGGTAACTCTGAGTCTTCCTTTCCCGTGGCGGTCCTCATGAGAACCAGTTTCATCATAGCTCTTGATGGTTTTTACGACAGCACTTGAAGAAACGTTCAAAGTTCTTGAAATTTTCCAGATTGACTAACCTTCATGTCTTAAAGTAATGATGGACTGTCGTTTCTCTTTGCTTATTTGAGCTGTTCTTGCCATAATATGGACTTTGTATTTTACCAAATAGGGCCATCTTCTGTATACCCCCCTTACCTTGTCACAACACAACTGATTGGCTTCAACGCAATACGAATGAAAGAAATTCCACAAATGAACTTTTAACAAGGCACACCTGTTAATTTAAATGCATTCCAGATGACTACCTCATGAAGCTGGTTGAGAGAATGCCAAGAGTGTGCAAAGCTGTCAAGGCAAAGGGTGGCTACTTTGAAGAATCTCAAATAAAAAATATATTTTTATTTTATTTGTTTATTTGTTGAACACTTTTTTTGCTTACTACATAAAATACATTTAAAGAAATTTAAAAACATGATTCCATATGTGTTATTTAATAGTTTTGATGTCTTCACTATTATTCTACAATGTAGAAAATAATAAAAATAAATACACCCTTGAATGAGTAGGTGTGTCCAAACTTTTGACTGGTACTGTATATTTCTCATATTATATTTTGCAATAGATATTCCAGAAACCCTGATGATGATATATACAAATATATATATACAGTGCCTTGCGAAAGTATTCGGCCCCCTTGAACTTTGCGACCTTTTGCCACATTTCAGGCTTCAAACATAAAGATATAAAACTGTATTCTTTTGTGAAGAATGAACAACAAGTGGGACACAATCATGAAGTGGAACAACATTTATTGGATATTTCAAACTTTTTTAACAAATCAAAAACTGAAAAATTGGGCGTGCAAAATTATTCAGCCCCTTTACTTTCAGTGCAGCAAACTCTCTCCAGAAGTTCAGTGAGGATCTCTGAATGATCCAATGTTGACCTAAATGACTAATGATGATAAATACAATCCACCTGTGTGTAATTAAGTCTCTGTATAAATGCACCTGCACTGTGATAGTCTCAGAGGTCCGTTAAAAGCGCAGAGAGCATCATGAAGAACAAGGAACACACCAGGCAGGTCCGAGATACTGTTGTGAAGAAGTTTAAAGCCGGATTTGGATACAAAAAGATTTCCCAAGCTTTAAACATCCCAAGGAGCACTGTGCAAGCGATAATATTGAAATGGAAGGAGTATCAGACCACTGCAAATCTACCAAGACCTGGCCGTCCCTCTAAACTTTCAGCTCATACAAGGAGAAGACTGTACCGAGATGCAGCCAAGAGGCCCATGATCACTCTGGATGAACTGCAGAGATCTACAGCTGAGGTGGGAGACTCTGTCCACAGGACAACAATCAGTCGTATATTGCACAAATCTGGCCTTTATGGAAGAGTGGCAAGAAGAAAGCCATTTCTTAAAGATATCCATAAAAAGTGTTGTTTAAAGTTTGCCACAAGCCACCTGGGAGACACACCAAACATGTGGAAGAAGGTGCTCTGGTCAGATGAAACCAAAATTGAACTTTTTGGCAACAATGCAAAACGTTATGTTTGGCGTAAAAGCATCACAGCTGAACACACCATCCCCACTGTCAAACATGGTGGTGGCAGCATCATGGTTTGGGCCTGCTTTTCTTCAGCAGGGACAGGGAAGATGGTTAAAATTGATGGGAAGATGGATGGAGCCAAATACAGGACCATTCTGGAAGAAAACCTGATGGAGTCTGCAAAAGACCTGAGACTGGGACGGAGATTTGTCTTCCAACAAGACAATGATCCAAAACAAAAAGCAAAATCTACAATGGAATGGTTCAAAAATAAACATATCCAGGTGTTAGAATGGCCAAGTCAAAGTCCAGACCTGAATCCAATCGAGAATCTGTGGAAAGAACTGAAAACTGCTGTTCACAAATGCTCTCCATCCAACCTCACTGAGCTCGAGCTGTTTTGCAAGGAGGAATGGGAAAAAATGTCAGTCTCTCGATGTGCAAAACTGATAGAGACATACCCCAAGCGACTTACAGCTGTAATCGCAGCAAAAGGTGGCACTACAAAGTATTAACTTAAGGGGGCTGAATAATTTTGCACGCACAATTTTTCAGTTTTTGATTTGTTAAAAAAGTTTGAAATATCCAATAAATGTCGTTCCACTTCATGATTGTGTCCCACTTGTTGTTGATTCTTCACAAAAAAATACAGTTTTATATCTTTATGTTTGAAGCCTGAAATGTGGCAAAAGGTTGCAAAGTTCAAGGGGGCCGAATACTTTCGCAAGGCACTGTACATACATACACACACGTGTTTTTGACCTTTAAACTGATAGAAACCGAATAACAGAGTAGCCCTGGCTAATACAGAACGTTAGCATGAAAAAGCAGTTTATTTCCAGTTATTATGAGCCCTTTAACTACTAACATTGCATTTGAAGAACTATTGTTGCAGACGTTGAGAACAAGTTTTAATTAATAATAGAAAATTAGGGCACATTGCAAATAAAAGTAACAGTACCTGATAAACAGCATTTGGCATTTTGTAAGAACAATAAATAGTGACTGTCAGATTCCATGAATGCTGAGAAAAGAACATTTTTGATGTGTTATTGACTGTTCTATTGGTTAATTCTGATACAGCTAGCCAAAGCTATTACGTGTTGTACACTTATTGCCCTCAGCATCTTGCAGCATGTGTAATGCTGCATGTAGTTTACATTATATTGTGTGTGGGGGGGGGGGGGGGGGGGTTTCTCACTGAGAATCTTGGCTTTGACATTGACTGCTTGATGATGTCCTCTTAAAGACAGGATGTAGAAATGAAACTGCCGTGACAGAAGAAACAGAGTGGATTTGTCACGACAGTCGTAAAAACAGGGAACTCCTATGTGAATTATACATTTTATTTCATGCCATCTTGAGAAAGCCAAATACCAAATATTTCATACATACATCAACACCATCAAGGTATCAGCAAATTTTACACAGTCACATATAATGTAATATATAAAATGTGTTTTTTTTCTTTTTCTGAAGGAACAACCGACCGCAGTGTCTCACTCACTCAGAAGTGACTGTGTGTTTCTCTGGTGGGCAAAGAGGGATGAGAAAGAAGTATTTTCGCTTCATGGAGGTCTGTGCTGCTGTGTTGCGGCTCTGGACAGCCCCATTGACTCCAGGCTAGGGGGAGGAGCTCAGACAGGAATTCACACCTGGATGTGTCCAATAGCAGTACTGTCTCCAACCTGCTCCTTCCCAACCATTCCTTGTCCTCCAATAGGCTTCCTCCTTGGCTGACAGACATCATCAGCGTTCAGACGCCAAGCCCAGCTCACAGAGCAGCCCACTCTCTGTAATGAGTTGTCCCCAAGTGATCTGTCTCACCCTGTATGTTCCAGGTGTTGGAGCATTGAATGGTTAAGAAGTCATGACAGGTTATACAATTTACAGATGCGTTACAGATTCTTGTTGAGTTAATTTAGCCTGGCCCATACCATTACCACCACTACCTACTGGGCCTGGTGTATACTGTGGCTCCTGCAGGGTACAGGATATGACTACAAGCACAGAGCTCAACAAACGCCTTTTAAAAACTAAAACTGGAACCAAGACACCAATGGTGAAATATATGCTGAAACAAATCTAGACTTCTGATGATGATACGGAGCTTTTTGGTGGATTTCGTCCACTTTGTGTTTTTCTTGTTCTTGTGACAACAATTGTACAAATAAAATTACGATAGCTAGCTATGTCTACGGCCCTATTTTAGTCCAAGAAATTACCTTTGGGCCAACTGCACAGAAATACATTTCTATAGCAACTCTGATGTATGTTTCACTGTTGCTAAGTGCCAGGTGATTTAGAGGTGCTTCTCCCAGTCTGTGGTTCAATTGTTGTGGTCAGTTCTGTGGTCTCCATCGGCGCCATTTCTGCTCAAACCACATCTGGATAGGGTTCACATATGGCTCACATATCTTCCACTTGCCATTTTGGTCATTGAAATGTAGATAAACTAACTGAAACAGCTTAGAGGGACTTAATTTCACGGTTTCAAAACTACTGATGAAACCGAAATGGCAAACCCACATCCTCATCACGATCTGAATGTATGTCTTGTCAACAGAACCTCTGTCCAAGTCTTTGATCTCAGTTTCTCACCACTTTTGATGCTGTCTGACCATGCACCTATTTCATTGACTTATGAAACGTATATTCATTAGAAAGATGCTTCTTTAGCCTCACTACAGCCAGATAATGGAGCGACATCACAGTTTCTGGACCATTTACAGTGGTAATGGGAGCCTGTTTGGCGAGGCCTCGTCTGGACACATCACTAGGATACGGTGTGCACTCCTGTTTCCCTATAGGTGTGTGTCTTGATGTGTTTGTGTGTGTGTCAACACATAGTGAACACGGAGAGTCATTACTATTGTCATTGTTTCCTGGAAATCTGTCCTGTTTGGTTCTGTTGCCTTCTAAAGGCATTCTACTGTACTGTAGTATTTCATTGTTGTTTGGAGGTCAATTAAACTAGGGAAGTTGAAACACATTAACGGCCTATGCAAAGAGATAGCATAATCTTTAAGAAAAATGAATGGTTCAAATGTAGCAAAGTGGAAAATAAGCTGTGTGCGTATTACTCCAAGTTAAAAGAATTGGCCCCTGGTGTCTTTCCACATTTTGCTAGTCACAGAAATTAGAGTAATCTTACTTCTTGCCATGAGCCAATCCATTTAACACAATTAACACACTACAATGATGCAGTAATATTACACAAACCAATTTGTCTTACATTTTGCTTTGTAGTAGGCCAGTTTTTACGGTTTCATTAGTTTTTCAGGACCTCCTACCCCTATACAGACCCCCCCCCCCCCCCCCCCCCATATGTTCATTCACAGCATACTCAAAGCTAACGGTACGTCAAAGTCAGAAAGTATGCTATTTACATGCTTGTTCACAATGGTGAATTTTGATGAATCCTATGTCAGTCCGGTCTGGAACTCCTTTGTTCCTATAGTAACGCCTCCCAGGCATTGACGTAGCTGAAATGCTCACGTTTTGACAGGCTCACACATAGTCCAGTGTATGACAAAATAAAAACAACAACATAAAAACCCTCCGAAGCAGATCCACCCCAGGTCTGGTCAGGTCCTCTGCTGTTGGGGTGGTGGGGTGAGACCAAAGGAGGTTGTTGCTCTGGATCGTGTGTCATTTGTAAGGTCCTCCTGTGCCCTCCCCCCTTCCCTTCCCGACCCATGGTTCTAGAGAGGGGTTCTAGAGACCGAGGCATGATGAGTGGAACCAACTTCCCCCTCCCTGGTCCAACACACATATTATTCCAATGTTGCTGACAGCCTAAGCTAGGGTCTGCTTGTTGTTTTTAAAACACAGATGTCCTTTCTTGGAAGCGCCAGGGGAGACTGATGCTCACAGGCCTGAGACCATGACCCGGTAGGACGGGGGCATGTGTCTGTGCCGCGGGCTGGAGCCGGGGCTGGCGTTGGGGCTGGTACAGCTGGCGTCCACCCCCCCTATGGAGGGTAGGTAGGCATGGTGCAGGATGGGGAGCTGCAACGACAGCCTGCGCTGTATGCTGTGGACAGAGAGGTATAGCATGTTAAGTATCATTAAAGATCATTATATTCACCTGAATAATTACAAGTTGATGTCCCATGTGTGCTGTCAAAGTGCTAAACCCTGTACAATCTTTCTAAATTGATGTGGTGCTACATTGCGAACACACTGTACATACAGGACTATTTACATCCAGCCAGCTTCTGTATGTGCTGTTTCACTCTCAATAATTCAAATGGGCTTTTTGTACACCAGCACTTCTGATAACTGATGCAAAGAGGGCTGAATGACTGTACACTGTAGTTACAATACTGTAACAGGGTCACAACGCAGTCAGTGACATCTCACTTCTCACTGGCATTACCGCACACAGTCAAAGAGCTTCTCCGGTCCCCTCCCCCTCCTCCTCCACCCCCACAGTAACACACCAGAGCCCCCCCGGTCCCCCCCTCCTCCTCCACCCCCACAGTAACACACCAGAGCCCCCCCCGGTCCCCCCCTCCTCCTCCACCCCCCACAGTAACACACCAGAGCCTCCCTGGTCCTCTCCCCCCTCCTCCTCCACCCCCCACAGTAACACACCAGAGTCCCCCCCCCCTCCACCCCCCACAGTAACACACCAGAGCCTCCCTGGTCCCTCCTCTCTACTCCTCTCCACTAACCCATAATCCACTCCGTGCTTTGGAGATCTTCTGACAAAAATAAAATGTCATGCTTCTGCCTGGTGTGACAGCTCACACCGCACCTCTCTGCTAGAGCCATTGCTTTTCAAGCCGATTACCTAACCAAATGGCAGTTATGTAAATATAGAACAAACATGTCCTTCTCATTCACTAGCTCAAAGTCTTTCAATTCTGCCAACTTTCAAATGAGACCAGTGAATTGTCTCACAGGTTGCTGTACATGTTTTTTGATGAAATAACACTTTATTGCCGTGGGAAACATATGTTTACATTGCCAAAGTAAGTAGAATAGATAATAAACAAAAATGAAATAAACAATATAAAATTATCATTAAACATTACACTCACAGAAGTTCCAAAAGAATGCAGACATTTCAAATATCATATTATGTCTATATACAATGTTGTAACAATGTGCAAATAGAGTACAAAAGGGAAAATAAAACAACATAAATATGGGTTGTATTTACAATGGTGTTTGTTCTTCACTGGTTGCCCTTTTCTTGTGGCAACTAGTTACAAATCTTGCTGCTGTGATGGTACACTGTGGAATTTCCCCCAGTAGATATGGGATTTGTTTTCAAATTCTTTGTGGGTCTTTGTAATCTGAGGGAAATATGTGTCTCTAATATGGGCATATATTTGGCAGGAGGTTAGGAAGTGCAGCTCAGTTCCAACTCATTTTGTGGGCAGTGTGCACATTGCCTATCTTCTCTTGAGAGCCAGGTCTGCCTACAGCAGCCTCTCCCAATAGCAAGGCCATGCTCACTGAGTCTGTACATAGTCAAAGCTTTCCTTAATTGTGGGTCAGTCACAGTGGTCAGGTATTCTGCCACTGTGTACTCTCTCTGTTTAGGGCCAAATAGCATTTTAGTTTGCACAGTTTTTTTGTTATTTCTTTCCAATGTGTGAATATTTTTATTTATTTTCTAATGATTTGGTTGGGTCTAATTGTGTTGCTGTCTGTGGGGTGTGTTTGTGTTTGTGAACAGAGCCCCAGGACCAGCTTGCTTAGGGGAGTTTTCTCCAGGTTTATCTCGCTGTAGGTGATGGCTTTGTTATGGAAGGTTTGGGAATCACCTCCCTCCCACCATGTGATCAAACATTCATGTGGTGTGGGAATAACTCAGTGTTCTTCCACTTCTTCTGTCTCCCCAGTCTATTTTCAACCCCTGCTGCTACTGCTGCTTCCAACCGTAGCTGTAAATCACTGGTTACATAAGCTCTGTGACTCTCTCATGGATCCTCCCTCTTGGTTCCTCTCCCTCCTTCTCATGCCCTCTCTCTATCATGTCATTTCTGTCTCCCTCTCTCTATCCGTTTTCTGCTCTCTCTCTTCCGTGTCTTCTCTATCATGGTTCCCCTCTCTGTTCCTCTCATGTCACCACTCACTCACTCACTCACTCACTCACTCACTCACTCACTCACTCACTCACGTGTTCTCTCTATCCAATCCCAGTTAGATGAACGTAGGAGGAGGAGGAGAGCTTGGAGGACGAGGGAGAAGAGGAGGCGGCAATGTGAGGGGAGGAGGGGAGAGCAGTCACTGTGAGGGGAGGAGGGGAGAGCAGTCACTGTGAGGGGAGGAGGGGAGAGCGGTCACTGTGAGGGGAGGAGGGGAGAGCGGTCACTGTGAGGGGAGGAGGGGAGAGCGGTCACTGTGAGGGGAGGAGGGGAGAGCGGTCACTGTGAGGAGAGGAGGGGAGAGTGGTCGCTGTGAGGGGAGGAGGAGGGAGAAGAGGAGGCTCTCAATGATGCTTTAAACTCCTTTTTTCCCTCTCTGATGAAGTCGACATGCCCCAGCCTGCTCATGAATAATAAGTGAAGGTAGCTCTTTATTTGTCAGTTGAGTGTGTTATGAGTGTTCTGGACCGCCACGTTTTAAGAGTTGGGACAACATGCAGTCAGCTGTGCTCTGCCGGTTATATGTGTGTGTGTGTGTGTGTGTGGGGGGGAGGGGGAGAGAGTGTGTGGGAGGGGGAGAGAGTGTGTGGGAGGGGGAGAGAGTGTGTGGGACGGGGAGAGAGTGTGTGGGAGGGGGAGAGAGTGTGTGGGAGGGGTAGAGAGTGTGTGGGAAGGGGAGAGAGTGTGTGGGAGGGGGAGAGAGTGTGTGGGAGGGGGAGAGAGTGCGTGGGAGGGGGAGAGAGTGCGTGGGAGGGGATGAGAGTGCGTGGGAGGGAGAGAGAGTGCGTGGGAGGGGGAGAGAGTGCGTGGGAGGGGGAGAGAGTGCGTGGGAAGGGGAGAGAGTGTGTGGGAGGGGAGAGAGTGTGTGGGAAGGGGAGAGAGTGTGTGGGAGGGGGAGAGAGTGTGTGGGAGGGGGAGAGAGTGTGTGGGAAGGGGAGAGAGTGTGTGGGAGGGGGAGAGAGTGTGTGGGAGGGGGAGAGAGTGTGTGGGAGGGGGAGAGAGTGTGTGGGAGGGGGAGAGAGTGTGTGGGAGGGGGGAGAGAGTGTGTGGGAAGGGGAGAGAGTGTGTGGGAGGGGGAGAGAGTGTGTGGGAGAGAGTGTGTGGGAGGGGGAGAGAGTGTGTGGGAAGGGGAGAGAGTGTGTGGGAGGGGGAGAGAGTGTGTGGGAGGGGAGAGAGTGCGTGGGAGGGGGAGAAAGTGCGTGGGAGGGGATGAGAGTGCGTGGGAGGGGGAGAGAGTGTGTGGGAGGGGGAGAGAGTGCGTGGGAGGGGGAGAGAGTGCGTGGGAAGGGGAGAGAGTGTGTGGGAGGGGAGAGAGTGTGTGGGAAGGGGAGAGAGTGTGTGGGAGGGGGAGAGAGTGTGTGGGAGGGGGAGAGAGTGTGTGGGAAGGGGAGAGAGTGTGTGGGAGGGGGAGAGAGTGTGTGGGAGGGGGAGAGAGTGTGTGGGAGGGGGAGAGAGTGTGTGGGAAGGGGAGAGAGTGTGTGGGATGGGGAGAGAGTGTGTGGGAGGGGGAGAGAGTGTGTGGGAGGGGGAGAGAGTGTGTGTAGATGATTGGGATGTTATATTGGTCCATCTTTTACAGAGCTGGTTGCCAGAGCAACCGCCATGCAGTGCTGGTGGTGGAGGCAATACATCTGATGTCTAGTCTGCAAAAAAAGACAACAGTAGGAGGAAAAAAGGGGGATGAAAAAGGAGGAGGGAGGAGGGGTACTTTTGAGGAGAACTCACTGTTCAGGTGAGTTGATATCCTCCAGAGGACCTCTGTTTATTCTGGAAGGATCCATGGAGCCCCACTGGGCCTGAGGCTTCTGCTCAAGATGATTCTTCACTATCGATTTCTCCCCCTCTGCAGAGACACGGAGAGATGACACAGCAAACAGGATCAATCCCCATACAGGCTGTCACACCATGCCACAAAATGACTCCCTATTCTCTATAACACAGTAGGAACACCTGTACTTTCCATGACAGACCAGGTGACCAGGTGAATCCAGGTGAAAGCTATGATCCCTTATTGATGTCACTTGTTAAATCCACTTAAATCAGTGTATATGGAAGGGAGGAGACAGGTTAAAGAAAGATTTTAAAGTCTTGAGACAATTGAGACATGGATTGTTTTACGTGTGCCATTCAGAAGGTGAATGGGCAAGACAAAATATTTAAGGTATGATAGTAGGTGCCAGGCGCACCGGTTTGTGTGAAACCCAGCAGCGCTGCGGTTTCCCCTGTGTATCAAGAATGGTCCACCACCCAAAGGACTTCCAGCCAACTTGACACAACTGTAGGAAGCATTGGGCCAGCATCCCTGTGGAACGCTTTCGCCGCCTTGCAGCGTCCATGTCCTGACCAATTGAGGCTGTTCTGAGAGCAGAAACGGGGGAGCTGCACCTCAATATTAGGATGTTTTGTACACTCAGTGTAGTTCACTACTTTTGACCAGGACCCGATAGGATTCCAATAGAGCTCTGAGCAAAAGTAGTGCACTATATAGGGAATAGTGTGCCATTGGTATGTCCCCTATGCCTGGTTCAGATCACAACACCTGAGAAGCTAAGGACACTGAAGAATGTACCACCATCAGTCATACTAATAATAATAGATAGTATTACAATGCCAAGCATGTCAAGCATTCTCTCAAAGCAAATGCTAAGTATGAAAATATTGACTGTGAAGATTCTAGGATCTTCATTTGCATGTAACAGCGTCACTGTCAGGCATTACATCACTGATACAGTATCTGTCGGACATTACATCACTGATACAGTATCTGTCGGGCATTACATCACTGATACAGTATCTGTCGGGCATTACATCACTGATACAGTATCTGTCGGGCATTACATCACTGATACAGTATCTGTCGGGCATTACATCACTGATACAGTATCTGTCGGGCATTACATCACTGATACAGTATCTGTTGGGCATTACATCACTGATACAGTATCTGTCGGGCATTACATCACTGAATCAGTATCTGTCGGGCATTAATCACTGATACAGTATCTGTCGGGCATTACATCACTGATACAGTATCTGTCAGGCATTACATCACTGATACAGTATCTGTCGGGCATTACATCACTGATACAGTATCTGTCGGGCATTACATCACTGATACAGTATCTGTCGGGCATTACATCACTGATACAGTATCTGTCGGGCATTACATCACTGATACAGTATCTGTCGGGCATTACATCACTGATACAGTATCTGTCGGGCATTACATCACTGATTCAGTATCTGTCGGGCATTACATCACTGATACAGTATCTGTCGGGCATTACATCACTGATACAGTATCTGTCGGGCATTACATCACTGATACAGTATCTGTCGGGCATTACATCACTGATACAGTAACTGTCGGGCATTACATCACTGATACAGTATCTGTCGGGCATTACATCACTGATACAGTATCTGTCGGACATTACATCACTGATACAGTATCTGTCGGGCATTACTTTAAAGGCAGCAGCAAACAAAGACAACACTTCTGTTCTGTGTTTTCAACACATGCTAAATGGAGCTCTGCTGGTAGCACAATGAGAGAGAGAGAGAGAGAGAGAGAGAGATAGAGAGAGAGAGAGAGAGAGAGAGTAGAGAGGGAGAGGGAGAGGGAGAGAGAGAGAGAGAGAGAGAGAGAGAGGGAGAGGGAAAAGAGAGAGAGAGAGAGAGAGAGAGAGAGAGAGAGAGAGAGAGAGAGAGAGAGCGCTTCTTGTTGTGGAAAATATGTTAGTCCAGGGGGGAAACAGCCTGACAGGATTCTGGTGTTGGCCTCTCGTCACCGTGGGAGACAGACGGTGAGTGTGAACACAGTTGTTATCAAAGTAAACAGCCTTATCAGTGTTTCAAACGCCACCTGGAGAGCCCCAAAATGAGCCCCTTTTGTGTCCAGTTATTCCTCTCTAGTTGACCCAGATCTTCACCTCTTAGCATAACATTGACCTGATTGGACGATCACACTGTGGCATTATGTATCCGAAATGTGCATCTGAAGAGGAGGATACAGGAGCGCATGTCTAAACATAGCATAGTGGATTCATATGGATTGGACTGCGGCTGTAAATTATTTATTAATGTGAGCAATTCACGGTATAATCCTATTTGGAAATTAATAATATATAAACCCACCTCTGAAAACAATGTTGTGGGGTGGTGTCAAAAGAGCAATTTACTGCCCTGAGAGATAACCTCACAGTAATATGAATGTCTTCTGAACTCTGTAACTACTCTCCAGATCCTTTACGGCCCCCATATCAGGTTCCTCAATTGTGTTATGAAACTCTCAAACTTGTCAACTGACTGCTAACAACTGTAGTAGTTGAGGACTACATATTTTAACTGGCCTGACAACTGAGGCAATTCCTAATATCAACCCCACCGCTCTACCTTCAAGTCCAAACCATGTGCTAATGAATATTCATGCACTATGGAGAGTGTCCTTTGTACTTGGTTGTGATTGTAATCTGTTGTACTCTTATAACAGCCCCTCATTTACAGCCCAAATGCATTTAGTCCAGCCAGTCTCATGAATACTGATGGCTGCGGTAGAGATATGGACGTGGTGATGTTCTCTACAATGTGGCTGAATCCTCATTGTGAATATAATGACCCATTTATATTTCTCTATATGTCTGTCTGTCAGTCTAAATGCTGAACAGAAGCTTATCATTGAGCAATCGACAAACTTAGGTTCAGGGTACTGTAGTCCTGAACTACGAGAGAGGTACTATGGTGTAGTCTTTGGCCTGGTTTGCTAACTACCTCTCTCAAAGAGTGCAGTGTATAAAGTCAGAACATCTGCTGTCTCAGCCACTGCCTGTCACCAAAGGTGTACCCCAAGGCTCGATCCTAGGCCCCACTCTCTACTTAATTTACATCAACAACATAGCTCAGGCAGTAGGAAGCTCTCATCCATTTATATGCAGATGATAGTCTTATACTCAGCTGGCCCCTCCCCAGATTTTGTGTTAAACGCTCTACAAAAAGCTTTCTTAGTGTCCAACCAGCTTTCTCTGCCCTTAACCTTTGTTAAGTAGAATGCCCCTTTCTCCACAGATGGGATTACTACCTCTGAGGAATTAGAGCTTGAGATGGTACTTGGGAGTATGGCTAGATGGTACACTGTCCTTCTCTCAGCACATATCAAAGCTGCAGGCTAAAGTTAAATCTAGACTTGGTTTCCACTATCGTGATCAACCCTCTTTCACCCCAGATGTCAAACTAACCCTGATTCAGATGAACATACTACCCATGCTAGATAACGGAGACGTAAATTATAGATCGGCAGGTAAGGGTGCTCTCGAGCAGCTAGATGGTCTTTACCATTCGGCCATCAGAATTGCCATCAATGCTCCTTATAGGACACATCACTGCACTCTATACTCCTCTGTAAACTGGTCATCTCTGTATACCCGTCACAAGACCCACTGGTTGATGCTTATTTATAAAACCCTCTTAGGCCTATCTGAGATACCTCCTGCAGCCCTCATCCTCCACATACAACACCCGTTCTGCCAGTCACATTCTGTTAAAGGTCCCCAAAGCACACACATCCCTGGTTCGGTCGTATTTTCAGTTCGCTGCAGCTAGCGACTGGAACGAGCTACAACAAACACTCAAACTGGACAGTTTTATCTCAATCTCTTCATTCAAAGATTCAATCTTGGACACTCTTACTGATAGTTGTGGCTACTTTGCATGATGTATTGTTGTCTCTATCCTTCTTGCCCTTTGTGCTGTTGTCTGTGCCCAATAATGTTTGTACCCTGTTTTGTGCTGCTGCCATGTTGTGTTGCTGCCATGTTGCTGCCATGTTGTGCTGCTGCCATGTTGTGCTGCTGCCATGTTGTGTTGCTACCACGTTGTTGTCATGTTGTGTTGCTACCATGCTGTGTTGCTGCCATGCTATGTTGTTGTCTTAGGTCTCTCTTTATGTTGTGTTGTCTCTCTTGTCGTGATGTGTGTTTTGTCCTATATTTTATATAATTTTTATTTTTAATCCCAGTCCCCATCCCCGCAGGAGGACTTTTTGCCTTTTGATAGGCCGTCATTGTAAATAAGAATTTGCCCTTAACTGACTTGCCTAGTTCAATAAAGGTTAAATAAAAAAATACAAAATAAAAATAGTTGTCATGCCGTTCCCTATCTATGAGGTGAGCACAGCTGTTTTACCTCGGACAGATGAATACAACTCTTCAGAGAGAATCATGTGCAGACAGTGAGCAGCAGCAGTCCATACTGACAGAGGTGAGTCTGTCTGTTCTAATGAGTGAGGAATATGTGGGAGGTTATGTTGTAGAAGTGTGAACAAAAGTAGCAGTGGTCAGTCACCTTTGCCGTCGGTGAAGTTGCGTATGCTGAGGATGTTGTTGACGTCTCCGTAGTGGTTCTGCTTGATGTACGGGGTCTTCTCTGGGGTGTCCTGCAGCTGCATGGTCACCTCTTCCAGTTCCTTATCCAACTGCACAGACAAAATGTACTTTATGGGGTTAACATCATGTTTAAGATGTTGAAATAGTTTCTAAGATGTTGACATAATGTTTAAGATGTTGACATAATGTTTAAGATGTTGACATAATGTTTAAGATGTTGACATAATGTTTAAGATGTTGAAATATTTTTTAAGATGTTAACATAATGTTTAAGATGTTGACATAATGTTTAAGATGTTGACATAATGTTTAAGATGTTGAAATATTTTTTAAGATGTTAACATAATGTTTAAGATGTTGACATAATGTTTAAGAGGTGAACATAATGTTTAAGATGTGAACATAATGTTTAAGATGTTGACATAATGTTTAAGATGTTGACATAATGTTTAAGATGTTGACATAATGTTTAAGATGTTGAAATATTTTTTAAGATGTTAACATAATGTTTAAGATGTTGACATAATGTTTAAGATGTTGACATAATGTTTAAGATGTTGACATAATGTTTAAGATGTGAACATAATGTTTAAGATGTTGACATAATGTTTAAGATGTTGACATGATGTTTAAGATGTTGACATAATGTTTAAGATGTTAACATAATGTTTAAGATGTTGACATAATGTTTAAGATGTTGACATAATGTTTAAGATGTTGACATAATGTTTAAGATGTTGACATAATGTTTAAGATGTTGACATAATGTTTAAGATGTTGACATAATGTTTAAGATGTTGACATAATGTTTAAGATGTTAACATAATGTTTAAGATGTTGACATAATGTTTAAGATGTTGACATAATGTTTAAGATGTGAACATAATGTTTAAGATGTTGACAATGTTTAAGATGTTGACATAATGTTTAAGATGTTGAAATATTTTTTAAGATGTTGACATAATGTTTAAGATGTTGACATAATGTTTAAGATGTGAACATAATGTTTAAGATGTTGACATAATGTTTAAGATGTTGACATAATGTTTAAGATGTTGAAATATTTTTTAAGATGTTAACATAATGTTTAAGATGTTGACATAATGTTTAAGATGTTGACATAATGTTTAAGATGTTGACATAATGTTTAAGATGTTGACATAATGTTTAAGATGTGAACATAATGTTTAAGATGTTGACATAATGTTTAAGATGTGAACATAATGTTTAAGATGTTGACATAATGTTTAAGATGTGAACATAATGTTTAAGATGTTGACATAATGTTTAAGATGTTGACATAATGTTTAAGATGTTGACATAATGTTTAAGATGTTGAAATATTTTTTAAGATGTGAACATAATGTTTAAGATGTTGACATAATGTTTAAGATGTTGACATAATGTTTAAGATGTTGACATAATGTTTAAGATGTTGACATAATGTTTAAGATGTTGACATAATGTTTAAGATGTTGACATAATGTTTAAGATGTTGACATAATGTTTAAGATGTTGACATAATGTTTAAGATGTTGACATAATGTTTAAGATGTTGAAATAGTTTTTAAGATGTTGACATAATGTTTAAGATGTTGACATCATGTTTAAGATGTTGACATAATGTTTAAGATGTTGACATAATGTTTAAGATGTTGACATAATGTTTAAGATGTTGACATAATGTTTAAGATGTTGAAATAGTTTTTAAGATGTTGACATAATGTTTAAGATGTTGACATCATGTTTAAGATGTTGACATAATGTTTAAGATGTTGACATAATGTTTAAGATGTTGACATAATGTTTAAGATGTTGACATAATGTTTAAGATGTTAAAATTGTGTTTAAGATGTGAACATAATGTTTAAGAGGTTAAAATAGTTTTAAACTTTGGGAGTAATGATTAATAAATGTTGAACAAATGGTTTGTAAATGGCTTAAATGCCTTATAAATGGTTTATTATGGACCCTTAAAACAAAGTTTTACCCATTTGTTGAAATATAGTGAAATAGTGATGGTGAAAAAAAACTGCAAGGACAGATGAGGGTTGCCTACTGAAATGTATTGATTTTGATCAGAAAGAAACCTTTTCTATTCAACTCCATTGTACTTCAAGAGTGGCGTTAGGAACAACTACAAAGGCTACTCTTACTCTTTATCAGGATGGTGTTACTGGCACAGGACCAACTAGAGACACTTTATAGAGTGACAGGATGGTGTTACTGGCAGACAGGACCAACTAGAGACACTTTATAGATGGTGCTATTGGCAGACAGGACCAACTAGAGACACTTTATAGAGTGACAGGATGGTGTTACTGGCAGACAGGACCAACTAGAGACACTTTATAGATGGTGCTACTGGCAGACAGGACCAACTAGAGACACGTTATAGAGTGACAGGATGGTGCTACTGGCAGACAGGACCAATTATAGACACTTTATAGAGTGACAGGATGGTGCTACTGGCAGACAGGACCAACTAGAGACACTTTATAGAGTGACAGGATGGTGCTACTGGCAGACAGGACCAACTAGAGACACTTTATAGGGTGACAGGATGGTGCTACTGACAGACAGGACCAACTAGAGACACTTTATAGAGTGACAGGATGGTGCTCCTGGCAGACAGGACCAACTAGAGACACTTTATAGAGTGACAGGATGGTGCTACTGGCAGACAGGACCAACTAGAGACACTTTATAGATGGTGCTACTGGCAGACAGGACCAACTAGAGACACTTTATAGATAGTGCTACTGGCAGACAGGACCAACTAGAGACACTTTATAGAGTGACAGGATGGTGCTACTGGCAGACAGGACCAACTAGAGACACTTTATAGAGTGACAGGATGGTGCTACTGGCAGACAGGACCAACTAGAGACACTTTATAGATGGTGCTACTGGCAGACCTAT